>NC_142929.1:142976033-142978533 GCF_046866305.1 Octopus bimaculoides
AATTTATACATGCACTTAAACACGTACAGGCGCGAATAAACAGACACATACATTACTTCTCACCGTATATACACAAATATAATGTAAGTGTGTGTATATAGATATATGTGAGGGTGTAAAAGAGATAGGTGAGAGCAGGAAAGAGGGTTAAAAAAATGTGTGTGCGCGTGTGTGTGTGTGTGTGTGTATGTGTGTGTGTGTGTGTGTGTGTGTGTTTGTTTGTGTGCATGTGTTTCTGTATTAATTCTATTTTCAACAAATTAGAGATTTTCTTTTAATGTAAATCTCATGTGATTATAAACGCGTCTGCTTTTCAATACACTCATGTTTAACAGATTTCACAACTAACTACATGTGACTGATAACTTTACGTTGATTGCAAAAAAAATATTCTAGATTTTTTAACGTGTATTGAGCGATAATCTTCTCGAAATTTGCAAGTCTGTGAATAAGTTGTACAACGATTACACGTCATGAATCTTTTGTTTTCTATTGTGGGGTATAATGTGAATATTTACTCTTCCTTTGGCGCAAAAACACTTTTTGCAGCCCTAATTATGTTACATAATATAAATTAAAATTCATTAAACGCCTTTAGGGAAGATTTTTAAACTTTTCTTATGCAGTGAGACAATGAGAACATATCATTATTTTATTTACACAACGGTAAAGCTCATGTCTGACCTTTCCTTTGAAACATAATTCCATCCAGTTGAATATAAATATTTCTAAATTTATGCTCGTCCGAATGATCTGGGAAACGTTATTTTTACAGAATAAGACTCGTAGCCATATTTTATAAATTTTAGATGGATTCTGCTCTTTCATAGAGAATGATGTTAACTATAATTCTCGAAATAGACACTTCTGAAATGGTGGTATGATACGTTATGTAATCAAACACATGCAACGCTACTTACTTAATGTAATAGGACGATAATTTATACGAATAATTGTGAAATACTTTTTGCGAAAATATTCAGTTAAGATGCAGGAAATGTTTTGTTCTTTACACATATACCCAAATACATATACACACATACACATGGTTGGTACTTTGTCGGTTACGACGATGAGGGTTCCAGTTGATTCGATCAGCGGAACAGCCTACACGTGAAATTAACATGCAAGTGGCTGAGCACTCCACAGACACGTGTACCATTAACGTAGTTCTCGGGGAGATTCAGTGTGACAGAGAGTATGACAAGGACGGCCCTTTGATATAGAGGTACAACAGAAACAGGAAGAAATACTGAGAGAAAGTTGTGGTGAAACAGTACAGAAGGGTTCGCCACAATCACCTGGTGGAACTTCGCGAACTTTAGGTGTTTTCGCTCAATAAACACTTACAACGCCCGGTCTTGAAATCGAAATCGCAATCCTACGACAGAGAGTCCGCTGCCCTAACCACTAGGCCATTGCGTCTACACTCACATTCACATATACATACATAGCTACACACACACACGCGTGTATGTTCTTTGCGTTTGAATACTTGTGTGTGTGTATACACATTATGCATATATATATATATATATATATGTATGTGTGTATGTGTGTGTGTGTGTGTGAGTGTTTGTGTGTTTGTATGTGTCTGTGTGCAGGTATTCAAGAAGGTACTTTAAAGAAGCAAATATTTATTGAAACCACACAAGGAAATGTTTTGCGGCCATTGTTGTATTTCGGTGGTGTTTCCCAACACGCCCTTCCTCACACCAGCAGTAATTCGAAATGGATATGAAGTTCATCTAAGAGAATCATATGCAAATATACAGCAATAATTTAATGTTATCATGTAAGCTAGAGAAAATAACTTTTGAAAATCTCACTGGGAAATATCAACCACTCTAACATCAACCAACATACATTCTACAACCAAGAAAAGCCATGCTGGTGCTGGGGTAACGCACTGAACCTTGGAAATAGCTATGAGTTTTGATACATATTTTCATATATTTTTTACTAAGATACACATGACGGCTAGCAGGATGTATACTCTCTTTACTCTTTTACTTGTATCAGTCATTTGACTGTGGCCATGCTAGAGCACTGCATTTTAGTCGAGCTAATTGCCCCCAGGACTTATTCTTTGTAAACCTAGTACTTATTCTATGGGTCTCTTTAGCCGAACCGCTAAGTTACGGGGACGTAAACACAGCAGCATCGGTTATCAAACGATGTTGGGGGACAAACACAGACACACAAACATATACACACACACAATATATAGGCACATATATACGACAGGATTCTTTCAATTTCCTTCTACTAAATCCTCTCACAAGGATTTGGTCGGCCCGAGGCTATAGTAGAAAACCCTTGCCCAAGGTGCCACGCAGTGGGACTGAACCTGGAACCATGTGGTTGGTAAACAAACAGAAACCCTGCTATTATTGTGGAGAACATGCATACATCATTGGCTAATATATGACTATATGGAATAAACCGGTTTGAATTTAATGTTGTATGCACATGAAATGAACAATGGCATTCAATAAAA
>NC_142929.1:142983533-143018533 GCF_046866305.1 Octopus bimaculoides
TCGGGATAGGAATGATTCCGCTACGTTTCATATTTTCATAATAAATTTTAAATGAACAGATTCCTGTAGAGATAAAGGACGTCTGATATCAGTTCAACCGAATGACATAAGGAAGTTGAACGTTGTCACCTCCACATAATAAAATTCCATATTATTTCAACTATTATCGATTTGCAGCATATGTAAGTAAAGTATAATGCGCTAAAAATACTGAATATGTGATAGATACAATATTTTATTCACACCGAGTTCATATCATTACAAATGTCGTCAATGGACTACCATGACACAAGGTAGAATGCATACAAGTTATTTAATCTGATTCCTTAAGGATTCCACCATTCTACATTACATTAATATGCTGTGAAAGATATTTTTACATGAAATCTCTGTCTGGAGAAAAGATAATGCAATAACAGTGTACCTTCAAACATCTTGACATCGTACATTTCGATATATTGAGGGCATATTAAACGTTGTATATATTTTATAACGTCACTTATGGTTTGACAAAATATACAAGATACATGAAATAAAAATTGTTACAAGCGAGCATGATGGTCATATTTGAAAGGAATTTAATTTATTCAAATGTTTTTTTTTTCTTCTTGTAGTTAATCCTATAGGTAACGCGTGAACTTTGAGGTTGATATTACAGTAATTCTTTGAGGCAGGTAAATGTGGTATACAGCGAGAACTTGCTTTCTTTGGAGCCAGATGTTTAGCTAAGTTGTGATTTTGTCGTATCCAATATCAGGGGTGATCCGTACATTCAGGTTATTTCATTGGTTCGTATGCTGTAAAGATATTGCTCAGAGATTGTTAGCCGATGTGTGATATTAACGAGGCTAACTCTGAAACAGTACTGGCACTAAAGCCCACCACTAAAGCAAAGCATACTAAGATATGACAGATGGTTATTAATACGTCAATTCTAACCGCTGGTCACGTGAAGATAACGCATAATCTGCTTTATCTTCATTATCTTTTTGCTTTGATAGAGTGAAAATACATCGAAAATTGTGTCCAACGACAGGAAAACAAGTACGAAGCAACACCTTTGATTTATTTAATCGTCACATACTCTCCTTACATAGCAAATTCACCGATTTGATCTTGCAAGAAATATGTTGCTCTAAAATTGAAATCATGCTTCTGTTTGTAGCTAAAATCAAAAACAAATTTTCGCAATGCTATTCAGTCAATTTGGCAGGGTATAATCATAAAGATGATTCAAGGTGAGGATGAGAAACTATGCGCATGATATATGTCATATTACCTAGTGATACATCGAGAATCGGTATATCATTATATCTGAATATTATAGATATTCTAAATATATTTCTGCATTAAGCTGCATTAGATTCTTGTGTGAGGGTTACACTACAAATTAAACTGTCTAATTTAAAATTGAAAATGCTTTAATTTCAATATCCATTTCGAAGTATTCCAATTTTCATTTCGAGCTGCTTAAACTGAAAATGCTCTCCACTCACGGAGTTGCAGATGCTTATGCATTAAGTGTTTATTTTTCTTTTTTCTTTTGTCTTACAGAATTTGAAAGATGCTTTTACAGAAAACTCTAAGCATTTGTAAGATTCCCATACTCCATCTCTGAGTATCTGTTTCAATCTGATTGCAGCATCTTTTTTCACTCAATAATACATTAATACTCGTTTCAAACTATCGCTATATTATATTTATTAAAAAAAAAACGTAAGTAGTTATTTTCGATTAAGTATAATACGTTGATGTATCAGAACTTTCTCTTTGTATAAATACATACGCACTCACACATATATATATATATACAACTATACATACATACATACATATATATGTATATATATATATATATATATATATATATATATATATATATATATATATATATATATATATATATATATATATATATATATATATATATATATATATATATATATATATATATACATATATATACATATATATATATATGTGTGTGTATATACATATATATATATATATATATATATATATATATATATATATATATATATATATATATATATACATATATATATACATATATGTATGTATGTATGTATGTATACATATATACACATATATATGTATACGTATATATGCACATTATACAAATATATATATATATATATATATATATATATATATATATATATATATATATATATGTATGTATATAGATAGACAGCTAGATAGATGCATACATACATACATACATACATACATACGTTTGCATAATGCATGTATGCACATATACTTGCATCAACAGTCCTGTGTAGATAAAACTGGGGAATATTAAAACTGGGGAATATTAAAACTGGGGAATATTAAAACTGGGGAATATTAAAATTTTTCGAAACATTTAACGTTTTAAAATTTCCTAATCAGAGTCAACAAATTACTTTAAATTCCTATTTCATAAAACAACAAGATTCTTTTTTAAAAGATTAAATATTTTTAATAAAATTATAGGTTTTAATTAATGTAAGCTTGCCAGTCATTTATACATTTATTAGTTAAAACAATCAATTCAGTCTTCAGTCTTTAAGGAATTACCTTAGTCATTGCTCTGATTCGTTTTGCGCAAACATTATCAGATTCCTGTTAATAGTTCTTCAAATTTACAAGTCTTTTTGTAATTATTCAATAATTGCACTTCGTCTCTCAAAATCACCCATAATGACTTATGTTACTTGTATTAATCACTAGTCTGCGACCTTAATGCGATACTGTCTTGACACTCACACACTTGCTCTCTCTCTCTCTCTCTCCCTCTCTCTCTCTCTCTCTCTCTCTCTCTCTCTCACATACTCTCTCACACACACACACACACACACACACACACACACACACACACACACACACACACACACACACACACACACATATATATATATATATATATATATATATATATATATATATATATATATATATATATATATATACATATATATATACATGACAGGCTTCTTCTTTTACCAAATCCATTAACGATATTTTGTGTCTCTCCGATCCTGTAATGGAAGGTACTTTGGGAATGAGCAATGCAATGCCACTAAAGCCGGAGTCATGTGGAAGAAAAGCAAACTTTCTACTGTACAATAACGCCTGCACCTAAAATATATTCGTTCGAAATGATTTGATATATTGTTTCAGGTAAGGCAGCCACACAATAGTGACGTTACTGCAGAGGGGCCAAACGCTTTTTCAGTTCTCTGTTCAAAACCCCACCGAACTCAAACTCACCTTTCACCATTTTAAGGTTGATAAAATAAAGTGCCAGATGAGTATTGGATGTAATCGACTTACCCCGGCCCTTAAATTTGATAGTATTGCATATGTGTGTGTGTGTGTGTGTGTGTGTGTGTGTGTGTGTGTGTGTGTGTGTGTGTGTGGTTTTGCGTTTTGCAGTTCATATCTGCATTTATTTTCAAAAGGTATCCGCTCCCGAATTTTATGTGGGAACCACTTTTTAAGTATTTAAAGTTCCTGATGTTGTTACACGTTCCACGTTTCCTGTCTCCACATTCTTTTAGTAAGAATTCTGATTCATTCTCCAATTTGAATTCAGCTCGTGTGGGTTTTGTTTTTGTCAGATTTGTGGCTGATTTCTACTATAAAGATAAAACATTACAAATGTTAAAAAAACAAACTGCTACAAGGAAGAACCAAGACACCATGTTTTCATTGATCACCTGTCCTAAGTACTTTATTTTTGTCAAAATAAATTCACATTTATCCTCACTAACTTGAAACCCGTAATCACATATTCGTTTGAAGACCTCTTCTATACGTTCAATATGTTGGTCCCTTGATTCACTTTTCATCAATATCTCATCCTCGTCGCCACTATTATATCGGAAGTTCGGGTGACCTCTATTCACTAATCCAACGTCTAGACTTCCCCCTCTATATCTACGTATTGGACTAGCCTTCTTCATCGTTTTGGGGCGTCGACACAACACACCCGCAAAAACCAATAATGAATAAAATCAGAAGACTAATCAATGCATTTAAAGATTCCTTCATAGACAAGGAGAATGATTATATATGCAACTTTGTAATCAAATAGAGCAATTTCTACGGATTACCCAACATCCACAAAAGCTCCGAAATTCAAAATGCCATAAATAAGCAGAAGAACCGATACATAAAAATACTAACACCTGCTGACCTCAAACTAAAACCAGTAGTTGCTGCACTTCAAGCACCAACACAAGAGCTAAGTAATTTTTTTAGATTGATATACTCCTAAAACCTTTGTGCCCTTTAATACCCAGTTATGTACGGGACGGCATAGATTTCATCCAACACATTCCTCCCACTATCGATGAAGGTACGATACTTACACATTTTGTTGTCAACAGTCTCTACCCTAATATACCTCACAATTTAGGCCTAGAAGCAATCAAACACTGGGTCGATATTGAAACGTAGAGGATGGATAAATGGACGCTGTGTTAACCAACGAAATGTGTTAACAACAAAAGAGATGAAGACAAATATCAGTCAAACGTAAATAATGTAAATAATATGATGGATTGCATTTTAATTATAACTCAAATTTTGGAAACATAATTCTCATCTTTGTAAATATTCAGGTGTGTATGTGTGGCATTCAAATGTTCTGAGCTTTGCGTGTTTTTTCTAGTTTATAAGTGTCCTACTAATGTTTTCTAATGAAAAAACGTAAAATTGAATGAAGCGTAATTTTAGATTTCAATGCAAAACATCGAAGTTACACAGTATAAACATGGACATATTCCCAAACACACATACACACACACACACACACAAACACACACACTGTCACACACACGCACAAACGCACAGAAACATACACACACACGCTTCATCAAGGGATTCTCTCCAAAAGGAATGTTTGAAGGTAAAGCGGGGAATTTGCATTTCTTATTCCAAATGCCGCTAATCTCTACAAATGTTCAGATATATATGTGCGTGTGTGTGCATGCGCGCGTGTATGTACATGTGTGTGTGTTTGTGTGTGTGCGTGTGTGCGTGTGTATGTGTGTGTGTGTGTGTGTGTGTGTATGTGTGTGTAGCATTGGGATGTTGCAGCTTCACGTATATATTTTTTAATTTGTAAATATTGTGGTAATGTTTTTACATGCAGAACTACATTTAATAAAAAATATTGATCTCAAAATTGCAAGAAAAGCGGTGACAGTACATCTTGTATTATACATATAACGCAAAGGGGAGAAAAAGAAACAAAAAAGGAAGGGGAAGAGAGGAAAAAGAAAGAGTAACAAAGGGTAAAGAAGGGAAAAGAGAGAAAGAAGGCAAAAAAACTTTCAGTGATAACCACGCCACACATGATACTTTTTTTTTCTTGAAGAGGTCACCATCCTTAAACCTATTTTAATGCAATGGTAAAGACTAAATAAATAAATGAATAATAAATTGGAAGGGGAATCCCATTCTCCTCTCTTTCTCACTCATTCTATCTATCTATCTACCTCTCTCTCTTTCTTTCTGACTATCTCTCTATCTTTCTCTTTTTCTCTTTCTCTATCTATCTCTCTATCTATCTCTCTATCTATCTCTCTATCTATCTCTCTATCTCTCTATCTTATCTATCAACATATCTCTAGTGTCATGGATCCTATTTCGCCCCCCCCCCCCCAACCCCAAAAAAACACTCTTCTAAACAAAACTCCCCAAACACATCTGTTTTATATAAATGAACAAGCTCTTTGTACATTCACACAATTCTATTTGACAGGTTTGGGAAACAAATGAAAGCGCTAATAATAATGAATAAATAAAATGATTTTTTTCCAAAATTCTGGCTCCTGCTTCTTTTATCCCTGCCGTAAGGCTTTATTTCCACACACACCAGTTTAATTAAATTCTTCCTTGGTCGAAAGACACCTGTTGTTATGTTCTGTTATTTGTATTTGTGAAACATTCTCGTTTTTTTTTTCCGTCCTTGTTTTCGTTTGCATTCACTGCTTTCTTCCGAGGAATCTAATGCTCTTAGCTTAGTTTTTTTCTTGTGGCTGGCCAGACAGGAGCAATATCGAAAATAACCAGCCGAAATTGCAAAGACAATCTGGAAATCGTCTAAGGAAACAAAATTCCGAATGACCCGTCCTTGTTTTCTTTGTACCGTCTATCTGGATGTTTTGTTGTCCTTTTTTGTATTACCTAACTGTCTGGATGTTTTGCGTTCTTGTCCCATTTTGTATCTTATATATATATATATATATATATATATATATATATATATATATATATATTTATATATATGTATATTTGTAAACATATGCGACAATTATTCGGTAGCCATTATAAAACTCCGAGTTTTGGATGCCGGGGCGAAAACCCACGCCGGCGTCTCTTCAGTTGTCTGTCCATTGAAAATTGCTACATTATCAGAAATAAGAGCCAATATACTCTAAGCTGTAGTTAAAGCACATGATGTTATAAATATTTGCTGAGTGGGACTGTAATCGCTCAAAACACCAATCAAGAATTCCGTGCACTACCGATCAGTTTTGGCTATTTCCGTACTTACATCAGTAAGGACTTCTTGGAGACGATGAAATAGAAGAGGTGAGCAGCTATGTGTATCTCGGTCCAGAAGAAACTATTAGGCAAGAGAAGGAGAATGATATCACGCAGAGAGTAAGAGGAGGATAGAGAGTGTTCAAGTCGCTTACACTCATGCACACGTATCCGCTCGCACATATATTTCACATCATGGTAAGATTACACTTTTCAGCGAAAAACTGTAAAGAAAATCCCAATATAAATATATATTTTCTGTTAGATTATGTTCTCACCTATTGGAGCTCTTCCGTGTGTGCTCTTCCGCTCTATTTCCGCATGATTCCACCGATTGCCTGTGAATCTTGAGACATAACCAGTCCATTGTAGCTTTGCGTAGTGATATTACGCGATAACATACTCCTTTGAAGTTCTATCGTTCATCTTCTCGTTCCGGATGTGAACTCTTAGAGCAATGTTCAGCATCGACCTTTCCATGACTCTCTGCAACGTGAGCAGATATTATTCTTTTCTCATTGTCAAGGCCTCACACGCGTATAGCCTTGCCACAGGCAAGACCGTGCTGCTACAAAGATTAGGATGAGTTGCTTTGTTGATCTTCAAGCTAAACGTCGAACTCCTGAAATCCAGTTCGTCCAACATGGTCTGTAGCAGGTGTAGATAAAATCCAGTCTACGTATGTTTCATATTTATATACGCGTATATTTTTATGTTTGCACATATATGTATATGAACGGGTTTATAATTTTATGTTTGCATATATATATATATATATATATATATATATATATATATATATATATATATATATATATATATATATATATATATATATATATATATATATATATATATATATGTATATATATATATGTATATATGTATATATATATATGTATGTATATATATATATATATATATATATATATATATATATATATATATATATACATATATATATATATATATATATATATATATATATATATATATATATATATATATATATATATATATATATATATATATATATATGTATATATATATATATGTATATATATATATATATATATATATATATATATATATATATATATATATATATATATATATATATATATATATATATATATATATATATATATATATATATATATATATATATATATATATACATATATATATGTGGATATGAATGAGCGTCTACCCATATATCTCCCTTTTCTTGCTATCCTAAGAATAGGCGTATATTTTCATACTTCTACCTTGGGAAAGAACTTTCCATACCCATCAGCACAAATTCCCTTACTCATAAATCCTGCATGTTCTAAGCCTAAAAGTTCCTCAAATAATGTCCGCATCATGTTCAATGTAGTCTGAAACGATAGGATGTTATCCTGGTACTCAAAGTAACTGTCCACCATATCCTCTAGCAGAAACAGCTATGCAATATATATATATATATATATATATATATATATATATATATATATATATATATATATATATATATATATATATATATATATATATATAGGTGGGGTGTATACTAGAGGCTATTTTCCTTCTGTTAAATCCAGTCAGAAGGCTTGGCTCTGTCCGTCCAGGAATTATATCATAAATATTTGTTCAAAGTGCCTCTTGCGCAGCAAAAGAGATTCGGAAGTATATATATATATATATATATATATATATATATATATATATATATAGCATTCGTCCTATATATAGGATGAACGGGAACGTGAAACCCAGAGTAACGGTTTTGTTGTTGTATTCCTGCTGCTTTTAAATAAAGTATATATATATATATATATATATATATATATATATATATATATATATATATATATATATATATATATATATATATATATTTATATATATATTTACATATATATTCATATCTATATTTTTAATATGCTTAAAGCACAAAAGTGTGTTACACAATTATGTTATATTGCTTTATAAACGATATCGATACCCGTATATGTAAATACATAAAACAACCACATTTAAAAAACAACGATTGAAAATAATGGGAATTCTGTGTGTGCAAAAAAATAATCTTGAAAGATAAAGATATAAACTATCCTCAATATTCCGTTTGATATGCTTTGATGCAAATATAGATAATTACTCTAAACAGGGAATAATAATGGGAACGGAAATGAGATTTCCATCTAAAGCAATAAAATACTGAACAGATAATATCCGGCTTCGCTGACTGAATTAAGGTTATATTTCCTGCAAACAAAATCTATTTGAAGCAACGGAAAGATGAAGAGACAAGATTAAAATTATATTCCGAAAAATACTAATTGTTTGAAAGAGAAAACTTGAAAACTATTGCAGATTAGCATACAATGTCAGTTTTGTGTGGGATTTATTGTTTCAATGAAAGAAAACACAAATCTTTACATAAAATTATTTTCCATATTTAGTTTTGTGATTTATATTTTAAAGAACCGTCTAAGGAAATATGAGTCAGAAAGTCGACCGATTCTAATTTTCTGGTGCTTCAATTTTCCCATGACGTGAGTGGGTGCCATTCTAAACGTTAAAATGAACAGCACATAGAATCTACTTGTCCAGTTGTTCGATTTAACTTTGTGAAATATAATATGGAAAGAATGTTTGCCACAATCAACTGTCTATTTTCACAACTGTATTACACTGCATTGTGTATAAGGAATTAACATATATAGGGACTAAAATCATAAGATGACAGTTCATAACAAAACACTTTAAAAGAAAGTCCTCCAGATTATTGTAGAGACCTGTAATTACGATTAGAAAAACATTCTTTTTCATTTGTTTTGAAAAGAGGAAAACTAGTTAAGAGTAGAAACTTCACACTGGATAAAGCAAATGAAATGAGAGTATTAGACCGACGCTAAATATACAGATACTTAAGAATCAATGAACTAGATACCGTACAGTACACACAAGTGAAAGAAAAAATACTATAGACGTTTTATATTAATACTGAAAATAGGGATCAATGCGAAAAACAAGATAAAAGGTATGAAGCTGTCCCCGTTATAAATTACAGCTACAATATCCTTAACTGGACACTAAATGAACTAATCAAAATAGACAGGAAAACAAGAAAATAATAACAGGATGTAAGATGCACCACCCAAGGTCTGACATAGAAAGGTTATATACACAATGTATGGAAGGTGGTAGAGGTCTTATACCGCTATGAAGCTATGACAAAATAACCACTATAGGAACACAAAAATACATACTACAGAAGGAAGTAAAACTAATACAAATAGTCACAAGACACGAACAAGAAAAACAACTGTTTTTAATCATTAGGGAAACTGACAAATATAAAAAAAGAAGTCATAGTACCTAATCTGGGGAATACGAGGGTGATCAACGAGTTCAAAGCCACATTCACTCAGAGCAGACATTGAAACCAAGGACTTGTGTATTGGCGCTGTGTTCTGATCAAACAATATCCCTTTGGTCTGTTTACCTGAGCCTCTGATCTTTATAGCGTTTCGAAACTACAAGTTGGCATAGTTCTCTCCATTGATGGCGTTCACCTTTTGTAGATAGTCAATAAACACAATGACTTTTGCATCCTAAAGACTCAGGCCATCAACTTCCCTGCAGATGAAATGACCTTGGCCTTTATTGGAGCAGGTGAGAGGGTGTTTTACTACTGCATGGATTGATTGATTGGCCCTGGATCAAAGTGTTGACAGTTACACTCATCCTGGGTTACGAAACTTTAACGGTAACCTGCTAGATCTGATTTCCACTGATGTGACGAGGCCTCTTGTGCGCTTTTGATTAGATGTCAGTAAACGTGACACCGACCGAGCAGGAACCTTAGTCTTGATTTATAATAAATAACCTGTCATCAATCACCATGTGTTGAACAGCATCAGTGTTTTCCTCGGTGGAAGCAGTTTCAGGTTGTTCAGTCCTTGAAGGATCGTCAACACTTTCACCTCCTAAATTCAGACACTCACTTTCATGATATTGATAAAGCTGGAGCCTCATTATTAAATGTAGCAAGCAATGTCAGCCTGAATGTCGTCGGAGTTGATATCGTAAATCCTATCTTGCAGTATGCTGGAACATATTTTCTGCGGTTTCTCTTTCAAGTATTAGATATGTATCTCCCAATGTACGTTCAATTACGAATTACTTTTTTGTCTTATATTGTATCGATTTTAAATCAACATGTACGACATAACAACTTAACATCATTTGGAAATGTTTCGTAAATATTTATTTCATTGTGCATCTTAATGTCATCCTACCGTTACGCAAACGTATATTTTCACCGAATAGTTCCATTTTTTAAAACTACTCAGCAAAATTAACAATATTAGCGAAATGACAGAGATAAATTCATTGGGACACAAACGTGCTTTCCATATTTCAGCTGTTGTGAAGCAGCTTGCAGTTCTTTCTAGTATATATTTCATCAGAACGTATTCATTTTAACATCGAAAAAATTCATTTATTATATTTTCCCAATATGATTACTCTGTCAATTATTTCATCATTTCTTATGCGTTTCTACAGGCTTATTTTTAAGTTATCATTATAAATATTAGGAGACAACTGACAGTGCTTTTCCATATATGCATATCACTATTTATCTCCAATTTATATACTTTGAAATGTTGTATTCTATATCAAACGAAATATCTTGAAACTTTTTCCATTATCACTGACATATACCTTCATTACAGGTTCAGATCACAAAATTATTTATATTTCCGATAAATTTTGTTATAACTGAAATTTAAAAGATGCCTTTTCAAACCGGATGCGTTGTAAATTCGATAAAATTCTGCTCCTTTTTTTCTGTTTCTTGTTATAAATAAAATTTAAACGGTAAATATGTTTACGTAGTGTTACTCAATATTATGTGAACATCTAATATTGACTCAATTGTTCTCAGAAATCATATATAATAGCAGATACTGAAATCTTATTCATCTTTCAGATACAGTGACAGATATTTAGAAGACAGTGTACCACAAGAATAATAGCCACCCCACTTAAGCAATAACAAAAGTGAAGGAATTGCCGAGATATTAGGTTGGCGAAAAAATTCCTTCCGATTTGCTAAAGCATTCTCAGTTATCATCTCAATGAGATAATACTGTTATCCTGTTAACTGAATGAATCAACTAATTGTCTAGTACTAGATTCGCTCATTTTCATTCCTATATTTTCTTTCTCGTCACAAGAGGCCTACTATCACCAAATGAAGACGCTGAAACTATTATTCGAGTACCACATTTCGTATGCAGCGCCAGATATTTCGTTGTACATTCAAGTAAAACTATTCAATAGTGCGAACGCTTTGAGTGACAAGTGTCTTTGTGCAAAGGACATTAATCGGACCCCACCACCAAATCCACCCTAATATACTCCAAATGCGTCTTCTACCCCCACCCCCACACACACACACATGCGTGTGTTTTATTTTATCTTCAGTCATATTCTGTCCGACAATGGGTTAGCTGGCTGGAACTTCAATATGGGTCAAGAATATATTCTTCTTATTTAACAAAAAACTATCTATCTACCTATCTATATATATATTAAATTAAACAATAGGGTAAAAAATTGGATATTAATTTATATCAATTTAATACCAGGGAACAGGCACATTAAAAGAATCAGGGAGATTCAGAAAAAAAGTTAAAAATATATATATATATATATATATATATATATATATATAGAGAGAGAGAGAGAGAGAGATAAAGTGAGAAATGCATATATATATATATATATATATATATATATATATGTGTGTGTGTGTGTGTGTGTGTGTGTGTGTGTGTGTGTGTTTGTGTGTGGATGTATGGAGTTATATATGTATGGAAGTTTGCACAATGAAAAAGGGATTAAGACATCGAAAGAGATATCAATAACGCACTCAGAGTTAAACAGATTCGATTAACTATACCCAACAATCAGACACCAATAAATGCTCGTAGAATACATATACAAGTGAAATTCTCATATATTTAAAGTAGATCGAAATGTCATTTCGAAGAATTTCGAGAAATTCAGAATATTTTACAGGAAATAATACGTATACAGAAAATCACATCCTTATTGTAGAATTCACCTTATAAAGCCGACAATTGATTCTATTGCATTAAAATATAGAAAATCATTGAAATTAATATTTCCGAAAATATATGTAAACAGCATTCTTAAGACAAATCAAAAATTGTGAAGTTCAAAGTGAACATATGAAATATTTCCAGTATACGAAAGCCTTCAAAAATGAACGCTAAGACGGAATGTAATCCAAGATATATGTGTATTCAACTAATGATGTCGTCGGTAGATAACAAAACAATAAGAAATAAACATAAAAGTCTACAATACAACACTGAGAAACAAAGAGAAATATAGTCTAAAAAGGCAATATTCTGTATTCCACTATTGGCGACATACTTCCATAACGAAACGATTAAAAATAAACATAAGAATTTTAGGTTATGATAATTAAAAACAAAGATTTTACTTCAAAACAATTCTTTATCTAGGCGTCAAATGTAGTAAACACTTTAGAAAAATTAACGTTACTATATAATTTATGAAAAGCATTGAAATATTTAAATGTTTCGAAATGTATGGCAACATTTCATTGTAAAACTCCCATTAAATTTAATAAAATCAGTTTAAAAGAAACATTTCTTGACGATAAATATCTCAGGTAGAATTACCAATATACTACGATGGTATGCAACTAATTATTGACCACTTTTAATCATACTTATGTTTCTTATCATTTAATTCTCATATTCATTTACTAAGGTTTCTAGAATTACCTTCTCTTTTATACTTAAGCGAATGACAATGATTGTAAAATTTAGATTTCCAAATTGTAGCAGGTAAACTAATGTAAGAATACTTATGATTCCTTGTAATTATTTTAGACAGATTGAATGTATATTTCCTTAAACACTGATTTTCTAAAGGGCTTACAATTGTTGTTTGTTTACAATTACATAAGTATTTATTCACATGTGTTTGGTTTTCTTGAACCAGTTTCCGAAGCCATTCTTAATTCTATCTCTGCTAATACAATGATCAACTAGTTTTAATATTAATTGTAATAATCATAATCCCGCCTTAACATCTAATTCTGAGATTAGTAGAAATTCTTATTTCTTTACTGCCCAAAAGAGGAGACAAACAAGGACAGAGAAACGGATTGATTAAGTCGATTATCTTGATCCCAGTGCGTAACTGGTACTTATTTAATTGATCCCGAAAGGATAAAAGGCAAAGTCGACCTCGGCAAAATCTGAAATTAGAAAGTAGTGGCAAACAAAATGACGCTAAGCATTTCGCCCTGAGTGCTAACGATTCTGCCAGCTCGGAAATTTTTTTAACCATGAATATACGATGTCCACTTAGTGGTCATCCCTCTTATATGTATGTAATATACTTTTTTCTGAATCTTCAATTTTTTTTCAATTTGCTAGGTCACTGGTTTTGAATTGATATTAATCAAATTAATATTCAAATTTTCACCCTTATTATTTAAATTTATACACGCACACACACACACACACACATACCCCCCCATATATATATATATATATATATATATATATATATATATATATATATATATATATATATATATATATATATATATATATATATATATATATATATATATATATATATATATATATTTATATATATATTTATATATATATATATATGAAACAAATGACAGAAACAGAAAATTAATTTCACGAGATTCTTGTATTTCTGACAACGATCGTTTCGACAAATGTTGCTTCGGTCCATCAGGAGTGAGATACAGTGTGTAGCTGGTTGTGGTGCATCCTTCTTTGCAGACATTTCTCATCAAGTGACTTTTCAAAAGATACCTCGCTCAAATACACACGATTTTGCTTGGTTCTCTTATGATGGACGCTCTCACTTATCTGCCTGTAGCTGGTTGACTACAGGGTCAGTGGTTTCAAAAATAAACCGCTAGAATGTGTACCAGATTTAAAAGTCGCTGTAACAAGTAAATGATGAATGATAGTAGAATTAATCAGAACAAAGGAAGGTGGGCAACAGCCTATGTTAGTTCTGCACTCATTTTCGCTAAAATACAATTTCAGCAGTATCCTGCAGCCCTGTTACGTATAACACTCATTATGCAATTATAAACAAATAATATTCAAATATTACATTGTATGTGAACGAGTTACATTGCATCGTATGCATAAGAAAGCGATTTTATCTTTAAATTCACACAAAACTTACATTTTAAAACATCTAAAAGATGCTTCAAATCTTTATTAGACCAGAGTATATTTTGCAATTGTTTCATGAACGGCAACATTAAGTAATCAATAAAGAACTAATTTTAATTTAATAAATCAAAATATAAAAATGAAGCTCTATCAATAAAATGGAGTAAGTAATATATCTACCTCCATTTTACATCAAAATTAATGTTGTTAAATGAGAAAAAAAGTAGATAATTTAAATGTATATTGTAAAGTGTTGTGTAATGGGGAAGTTATAAAATCAAAATTTATTGCCCATTAAAACTTAAGGCTATTTATAATTTAGTGTTTCAAAAATTAAAGTAATGTTATTAGTTTAATATTTTCTTAAGATTTAATTTGAAACAAAATTTTACAGTAGACACGAAATTTCCTCCACATAAACGCTCTCTCATAAAACTTTACATTAATATACATACATACATATGTCCATACGTACATATTGACGGTGTGTGAGTATATGCGTTTTCATGTGTTCGGGTGTGTGTATATGTTTGTTTGTATGTTTATATTATATGTTTATATATTTAAGTGTAAATGCCTATATGTATCAAGATATATATTTGTGTCTGTATGCTCCATCAAATAGTACTTATAAACATTCCTATTACTATCTATTATTATATAATTGTAAATTGAATCTCATTAATCTCTGCTGTCATTAACTTAAGCACCATTATCTTTTTTCATTTAACATCATATACTTGAAAAATGTACACTTAACATTAGTCTGCAACATATCTTTATATTCCTTCATTTCTTAATAATATTTATGTGTTCAACGTATGCGATTTTCCTTCTGATTTTTATTTCTCTCGGCTTGATATATATGGCAATATTTATGTAAGTTATATTAAACTATTAATATAATTATACGACAAATTAATATATATACCTATCACGCCAGCAAAGGTATGTAGTATACATACGGCCTGACAAATACATTAATTGTTGATTCTCACTGAAAATAATTAGTGGACGCCGAATGGACGTGTTACAATTGTTATCTACACATCGGTGTTTTTTTTTCTGTGCGTACTGTTGCATGGAAAATAATATAGCATTTCACAACACACATTCATGCGCACACATATACACACATTAACACAGAATACTACACTCAGATATACTACACTATACATAGGTGCGCACAAAAACATTCTTACGTATACAGAGATTTTGTTTGGCTACATGAATAGTTTTTGTTGATGAAACCATAATGATTTATGTAGAGTGGCTAACGATGGCAAGGTTATGTCAATATTTATTATCGTAATCTTTATTTAGTAACTCCCGTGTTCCAGGTTTTCGTTCTTTGTTTAATGTTCTTTCTTCAGTTTATTATGTGCCTTGGAATATTGATTTCAACAAATTTGTAATCTTATTTCTTTACGGTACGTAGATAGATTTTCTATTATATATCTACACCAATGTTAGTCATATCTTACATGAGAGTTTACTTAATTGGATATAATCAATACTTTGGGATTAATGCCGGCTTATAAGAAAATCATTAGCTTGCAGAATAAGTTTCGTTAAAACTTACCCAGATGTTAGATTTTGCTTGATTGCGGAGAAAAAGATGCGAAATAGATCTGTATTTACGTATGTACACAATTAAATTTCATAAATTTAACTTTGTATTAGTAAATATACTTTACGTCGGTAGTTGGACCGCTTGTAGACAGTTGCGTCACGTGTTTACTACGCAAGTAATAATTTCTTGAAAAACTACAAATAGAACACAATTACTCATGTTCATTAATGATTGTATTGCTTCTATGATTAAGCAACCATTTAAAACCAACATATTAGGAAGCTAATTTAAATAAATTATATACTTGTTAAGTAAAATCGTGGTTCGGAGATTACAATAGTATGTCCGTGATCCTTAATGTGAACCACACTTCTTTGATTTATTTAAAAAGCATTACTGCAACTTTCATCACCAAATAACGACAGCGTTTTTGTATGTTCTAGTTTTCTGTGACGTCTTGCATCTAATAATGATACTTTTATATAAATTACCGTCACATATTCATTGCTGTAGAGTCTCACATTGTAAGCTGATGGTAGATTTTTGTGTGCATGATGTTCTTTGAATGAACACGTTAACTACCACGGTCTGTTGCTTGAACTTATCGATGGCGCCACGTATTTCCTGTCACACTGCACACAATTTGATTAGAAATAAATCTAATTTTCATTATTAATATAATTAGACGGCATGCTGGCAGAATTGTTAAAACACCTCGCGAAATGCTTTGAGACATTTCGTCCGTCATTACGTTCTGAATTCAAATTCCGCCAAGGTCGACTTTGCCTTTCATTCTTTCGGGGGCCAATAAAATGAGTGCCAGTCGAGCACTGAGATCGATGTAATTAGAATAGAGACCCCCACCAAAATTCCAAGCATTGTGCCTATAGTAGAAATGATTATTATTATTGTTATTTGTATTTTTACAATATTTCTTAATTAAAATTTCATATCTAGGACTCATATTTAAATATCCTCGAAAATGTTTGAAAGATGGAGACAAAGATATCTTCTCAAATTATGTATATGAACCGCCGGTATTGTATATGGCGCTTGTGTAAAGTTTACGATAGACCATAGGTGGCAGATGTGGCGGTTGACGTGATTCGCAAAGTTATTAGTTTTATACATATCAATTGTGTGTATGTGTGTATTTCTTCTTCAATTACTTTAAGTAATTATTTTTTTAAAATTAGCATTGTATCCACCTTTATGTAACAACTTCGAATGAAACGCCTAGCATCATGTTTTTTTTTTCAACCACTTAATCGTTAGGAAAGAAATCTCACTGAAATTCTCGACCATAAATGATAGATGTGGTGCTTAACGTGATTAGATAAGTTATTAATTTTATACTTATTAATTATGTATGTGTGTCTCTTGACCAGTGTGGAACGAAGGAGTGGAAGTTTTTCGTTCATTATGTCAATTCATAACAATATGTTGCTGCAGTAAAAGTTCTTTTTTCCCTGATTTTAAGAAGTTATAATGGAGTCCAGCAGTACACCATCATGTGTCCAGCAGTACACCACCAAACAGTCACCATGACCTTCTTTTGGAAGAGCACATACTTAGGAAATTTTTCGGTGCTTCATTTTGATCCAGACACAGTGAAGCACGATTTTTATTATCGTACAAAATCCACCCTTTATCGCAAGTTACAATACAGTGGAGAAATGGATGGGTCCAGTTACAGGAGAAGAAGCGACTAGCAAATTTTGTATCTGCGCATTTTCCAATTTTCATTTAAATCGTGTGTTACTCACTTATAGAGCCTTTTTGATTTTCCGATCGTATGCAAATGGTTGCAGGCAGTTTTCTAAGTTCTTTTGCCAGTTCTCGAGTGGTTTTACGTGGGTCTTTCTTAATGACGGTCTTTAATTGACCGTTATCGATGACAGAAGGGCGTCCACTAAACTCCAAGTCTTCAAGGCTTAGGTCTTCACTGCAAAATCGTTTAAACCATTTTAGAGCTGACCATTCACTGGCTATTTTCTCCCCGAACGCTTTGTTGATATCGCAAGCAGTTTCAACTGCTTTACGTACTTATTTAGAGTTGAATAGCAAAATTCCTCGAATATCGCTCTTTGAATACTTCCATTTCAGACGGTTGTTACAGCGGTGAAAAAAATATTAATGGCAATTTATTAATGCATTTCGGCAAGTGTATGTCTGTATTATAAGAGAATTGCAAAAAGTGTTTTAAAAACATGTATATTAGGTTGTCTCACATGTAATGTATTTTAAATGGGTTTTTTATGAGTCATTTACAAATGGATTTTTAATGAGTTTGTATGTTTATGCTTGTGTACACTCTAAACTGTTTTCCATTCTAGACAATATTATTATTCAAATTTGCTATCCACAGCTCTTATGACAATGTTGACAATTGAACAAAACCGAGTGATTTTCTTGTACGTATACAAGTTGGGTCACTCTGCCACTGAAGCTCTGCGAAACATCAAGTGGGCTTTTGGCAATGATTCTGTTGATATTAGAACTGTTCAAAGATGATTCCAAATATTTCGTTCAGGAAACGAAAGCCTTAAAAATAAATCAAGCGGGAAGCCAAAGTCAGTTATTCGGCATGATGAATATGATTGCTTTGGTTAAACGAAATCCGAAAACAACGGTCCGAAAAATCGAACAGGGCTCCAGACTTCTCAGGTAGCTGCTTCTATACACTTGAAGGAAATTTGAAAAATGGAAAAGAGGGATAGGTTCGTCCCCCACCATATATATATATATATATATATATATATATATATATATATATATATATATATATATATATATATATATATATATAAACACTCACGCAGCAGCGCCCACACATATGTATATAGGTAGATGGATACAGCTCTATAAATTACATAGAAATATTTTGAGTTGTACGCGGTCTGATAAATAAGTATCCAGACTGTTGTCATAGTAACAACCCGAAACCGCGCAGAGTAATGCTGCTTGGCACAGATTTACCTTGAAATCTGCTGTGCATCCGCACTACGTTTAAACGTTCTAGCACACTTTCGTTGTTTACAGCAGTTCTGGGAAGGAAGGTGTGTAGCGTATGATTGCCGCTTTGTCCATAACAGTGGAAGCTGATCAGAGAATGTGCATCAACGTGGCAAAATCTAGGCGATACCTCCTCAGAGGCGTACGCAAAGTTTTCTAAATGTTTTCATCGTTCTCGACACAATCAAGAAGATCTTGTGCAAGTGAAACTCGAGTGACATTTTGCACAGTCGAAATCAGTTTTGGCACAAACTTGACAGACACGCGTCTCATACACAAATCTTCAGTGATAATATACTGTAAATATACCGTAACTAATTTGCACATCCTCTGATAACCCACGGATGGTGATTCGACGATTACGCCTCCGAGCTGTACGCACACCTGCGATGTTTTTCTCGGTTCTGCTGTGTAGGAATCCAGAGCATTTGTCAATATCAACATTTTTCAGCCATGTTGGCAACATCATAACAACTCGTAAACATGTGTGCGGTTCATACACTCCTCTCCATTTATTTTCTGCAACTTTGCGCAGGCGTCTGATCATGTTTCCTCTTGACAACTTACCTTGTGATGACCAAAGCAACTATCACGTTCTACACACCTTTCTTCCAAGCACTGCTGTAAACAGCGGGAGTGAAAAACAAAGTTTAAACTTAGTGTGCATGCTCAGAGTTGTCCAGCGTCAACTTGTGTCAAGAGGACACATTCTGCATGCTTTACCTTCGTTAATCATTGATGAGACCTCGTATATACAAATATATATATGTACGTATATATGTACATGTGTGTACAATCATTTTTTCGTTTTATTCCTTTCTTTTATACGCTTTAGGATGTTACACGTTCTTTAAGAATTTTCATCCATCACGGAATCATTCTTGCTTCGGTTTTTTCGCATTTACTCGTAATGTCCATTCTCACCCAGAAAATGAGCCCTTTTTCAAACTTTGAAAAATGTTGATCCTTTGTGTAATTTCAGAAATAAATGTATATATTTTTTTCTCTTCCGCTGCAAAACATGCTCAAACATGTGTTTATTCATATGTATAATACTCTCGGTTTATCAAAGGCGAAGAAATTGCTGTGTGGTAAGTAGCTTGCTTACCAAGCACTTGATCCTGGGTTCAGTCCCACCGCGTGGCACGTTGGCAAGTGTCTTCTATAGCCTCGGGCCGACGAAACCCTTATGAGTGGATTTGGGAGACGGAAACTGAAAGAAGTCCGTCGTATATATATATATATATATATATATATATATACATATATATATATATATATTATTTTATTTTATTTTATTTTATATTGTATATTGTATATCATATTATATATTGTATATTCCATATTCTATACCCCACATTAGTTCTGCAGGAATATAAATAATACATAAAAAATAGACAGTGTTGGAACTCTTTTAAGCAAAATAATATATTCCTCTATACACAATCATACAAAAAACCCCACCTTTTTTGTATTTATTTTTACTCGCATATATATATATATATATATATATATATATATATATATATATATATATATATATATATATATATATATATATATATATATATATATATATATATATATATGCCGGTATGGTGGCAGTCAAAATCACTGAAAAAAATAAAAGAATAAAAAAATACAATTGAAATTTGTTCCTACAAATTTTGTTCCTTTAAATTTTGTAACTTTTGTATAACTTTCCGTCATATTCAACCAAATTTCCTTACGATGTATTTATATTTCGTTTCTCACAGAAATTCAGATATGTTTGGTTATACCAGTTTTCTATTGCAATTAATTATTCCTGGTTTTCTACAAATCCTAATTGATACATCCCCTCTCATTAAACTCACGTATTCTCTCTTTTCAGCGTTCCTTCATTTCTTTCGTTTATCGCTTTTCTTTTCTTCCCTTTGTTTATGCAATTAACGTCCCCCCCCCTACATTCCTCACGATTGTTTCTCTCATAGAACGACGTTTTCCGTTCCATTGTTAATTTTGTTTCACCCTATGTTCTTTAATAGCTCACGCACTGTTTTCCCTTTCTTAACTCTCACATGGCTCTCCCTCCTTGTATTAATTTGTCTCATATTCTCATATTCATACATTGTCTTACACATCCACATATTCCTCTCACCCACATTTCCCCTACACATTCTTCCCTCTCCACGTTCCTCACTTCCACACAAACATAATACAATGCAGTAATCCTTCAATTATCACCCGTGTTACGTTCCAACCACCATCGCTACGATAGGTGAAAACCCGTGAAGTAGAAACAGTACCGTACTGTATCTGTTTTATTACTTTCAGAATTTGTATATATTAATTTTATTACACATGTCAACAGTACCACGGAAGAAATCGACGTAAGTACAAATAATGAACCACGATATGTGAACCGCGAAAGATATAGTGAGGGATTACTGTAATACAATTGCATATACGCACATAAGCACACACACACACATACACATATACAAAGGAAAGACAAACATGCAGCCCTTAAACACATTTCTAAATAGGAGAAAGCTCCAATGGGTTCACACGCCAGCACCACCGCTCTCTTGTACACTGCCTCAAAGCATCACTTTCCCACCCAAACCTCGCAATATTGTATATCTTTCTCATTAATGTTTCTTGTTTTTCACTCCTATTGTGATGAAGGACTAACGTCCGAAACTTTACGATGGCCACGCCTCCTGATTCACATTAAACTTATACCATATATATATATATATATATATATATATATATATATATAATTTAGAGAAAAAACACGATTAAACATACTACGTACTTATAAAATATATATGAAGGTAGAAAGTTGGGTGGGTGATTACATGTAGTTGAATATATACGGAAAAAAATGCGATGAAAAGTAAAGAAGATTTATTTTAAACGATTAAAGGATACATAAGAATCATAATCGTAAAGGTATTATACATTATTGTACAAAATAAGATTTTTTCTTCCAACATAATAACGGTTTTAGTTAGCGCTTTCCAAATTATTAAATTTGGATGAATTTCTGAGTTAGACATTTTGTTTGCTAGTGGGAATTATTGGTAACCAAGGTATTTTACACTAAAGGGGATGTAAATCTCTAATATTTTTCATATTGGTCTATTTTTTTATTCTAACATTAATTGTAGTAAATCTTTAGTTTTCATAAGCAAAAAACTAGAAACGGACATTTTTGACAAAACTACAGATGCTAATCAGTATCTATCATTTAGTTAATGCTATGCGAGACATTTCAAAACAAATGTTCCCTTCAACCTTGCAAGAAGGATTTGCACCATAGTGTCCGAACAAATACCAGTGAACTAACATTGCAAGAAGTTAAAAATGTACTCCCGGACAGATGCTACTCAATTCAACTCATAAATGAACGGATTAAATGGGCAAAATCAATCGATATAAGAACATTAAGAAAAGTCGAACACAATAATGCACTCATTCAGATAACACTACCAAAGAAGCATTTACAATCATTGCCCAAACACTTTCAATACTCCATAAAGACCCTAAACTCAAGGAAACACAACGTACTTATAAAATCATTTAAAACAGTAAGCAACCAACGACGTTAAAGAAGTTCTTCACAAATGCCAAATTATTTTCAAGAATAACGGAGTAAAAAAAAAGCTTGGTCGTCCTAACTACAGAACTTGTCCCAATCTTTTGGAAGGATCAGAATTCCATTTTAGACATGGGCAAAAATTTAAAGTTAATCCCAATTTCATTGCGCTTCTGAAAACCTCAATTATGTTTATGAGATGCTGGGGCAGCCATAAAAACTATATACCGTCAACGGGAATGTTGATCAAACGAAAATGTACAGTCCACAGAAAACAGATACCCTCCGCACAATATCACCAGATATATCTAAGTGAATACATTGACAGATGTGCAGACCAACTGCAACCACAGTTCCTAATTTTCATTTGCTTTTTGGATCTCAATACAAGTACCACTAAATAAAGAGACCTCATTTATTGAAAAATGTAAACCGGAATTAAATATAAACTCATGCTGAAAATTAGATATTTACCCCGACTATTGTAAGAATTAAATGTTGACTAATGTAAAAGAACATTACATTTACACTCCATTTACTTTAAAATATCTTGGTTACCAATTATCCCGCCTAGCAATAATATAGAAATTCATCACAAACTCATAACTTGAAAAGCAATAGTAAATCCGGTTTATCATATTTTGTAGAATATTGTATAATACTTTTATTATTATGATTCTAATATACTTTTTAGACTTTTAAAACATATCCCGTGTGTTTTTCATCTTATTTCTGTATATATATATGTATATATATATATATATATATATATATATATATATATATATATATATATATATATATATATATATATATATATATATATATATATATATATATATATATATATATATATATATATACATATATATATATATATATATATATATATATATATATGTACAGCGGTATGGGCGTTGCTGTGTGGTAAGGAACTTGCTTCTCGATCGTATAGTTCCGGGTTAAGTTTCACTGCCTGGCGCTGAGTGAAGTCTACTATAGCCTCAGGCCAACCAAAACCTTCTGAGTAGATTTGTTATAGGGGAAACTGGAGGAAGCCCGTAGTATATATACTCATATATGTAATATATATATATATATATGTATATTTATGTGTATGTGTCTTTGTGTCTGTGTTTCTCCACCGCCATCATTTAACAACCTATGTTGGTGACTTATGTCCCCGTAACTTAGGAGATTGGAAAAAGTGAGTGATGGAATAAGTATCAGATTTAGAAAGAACAAGTCCTGATGTCAATTTCTTCGACTAAAATCACTTAAGGTGGTGCTTCAGCATGACTGTAGTCAAATGACTGAACCAAGCAAACGAAGAAAAGTATATACGCACGTGCACAGTTTGTGCATATCTGCATGTAAAAATCAATATCTTTATAGATCTATATATTCAACTACATCATAGAAAAGCTATTTAATAACAAAATATAGTTCATTCATTTGTTTTAGAATTAAATTATTTGATGTCTTAAAATTTTCATCGCACACCTGATCAATGAATATATTCCACATCAAGGCCTTAAAAAAATTATATTTACAGATTTGAAAGATAGATTAGAGAATACACATCTTAAGACATGTTTACGTTTCATATAATTTTAAATCAAAATGCGATTATTAGAAAAACCAATAGAAACTTAACATTTGATTACAGTTTTACAAGAGAGGTTAATAAAAGTATAAAATACCTGACCTGTTCTTTGATATTTCGTCAACGTTGCAAGGGAGGACGGGATATGCTGATTATAATTAGTTTGTAACTGTCTAAATATTTTCCGCATTTAGATATTTGGTAAAAATTATTAAAATGTCTATTACAAATGTAGAATGATCAAAGTCGAATTTTAGAATATTTAAGCAAATAATTATTACCTTTAATTTTCTTATTAAAAAGTATTTTTCTGCGATTCTTTATATATATATATATATATATATATATATATATATATATATATATATATATATATATATCCCTTCCCTTACTCACCACAGACCCGAAAATGAACAATATCATCAATACACACAAAGTCCTTAAATGCAAAAGGCAACACAAATCTTTGAAAACACTATTAACCAATGTCAAAATACATACACCACTCTCACCCCCATCAGTTAAAAAATGTGCACGCCCTAATTGTGGTACCTGCCGCTACCTACTTGAAGGCTCTGAATTTACCTTCAAACAAGGAACAAAGTTTAAAATCAAAACCAATTTCTCTTGTTCCTCTGGTAACCTCATTTATGTCCTCACTTGCGCAGGTTGCCAAAACTTCTATATCGGACAAACGAGCCTCCCATTACGTAGAAGAGTAGTAGTCCATAAGGAACAAATAAATCTCCCTCAATACCGCCAAATTCCACTCAGTGGAATCAACAACGAGAATATTTTCATATAGAATTTCCAACCATTTCTTAACACACCCACCCCTCAGTGACCTTATTTCTCTAGGAACAGACACAAACTTCCTGTTGAAAAAGAGTTCTTAACTCCAACTAAAAACATTTGTCTCCCCTTACACACACTTCCTGTTTTGACACCACATTTCCTGCTTAACACAAACTTTTAACAATTGTTTTAAACCTAACAAAACTCTCAACTCTCATGCATCCTTATTTTTCCTACCATTATATACATGAACTACTATTGAACTTCAAAAGCCCAAAGACAATATAACGTATGGGTATATTTATTTTTTTATATATTATTTATTTATATATTATTTTATTCATTTTGTACTTCTTTGTAAAAAACATTTTCATTCTCCTTCTTCTTGATAATTTGCTTTCGCAATGAAAACTGGAAAATCGGTTAGAAATCTTTATTGAAATATGCTTCCAGTTTAGCATTCTGGGTTTTTTTTTCCTTTTCTTATATATATATATATATATATATATATATACATATATATATATATATATATATATATATATATATATATATATATATATATATATATATATATATATATATATATATATATATATATATATATATATATATATATATATATATATATATATATATATATATATATATATATATATATATATATATATATATATATATATATATATATATATGTATATATATATATATGTATATATATATATATATATATATATATATATATATATATATATATATATATATATATATATATATATATATACATATATATATATATATATATATATATATATATATATATATATATATATATATATATATATATATATATATATATATATATATGGATAATAATAATAAATGGAGCAAAACGCTTGTCAATAAAAGTTCCTTTAATTCCTACACATGTTTCAAAATAAATTAGAGCGCTTTCATAAAGAAGGAAGAGCTGTTGGGGTTTCTCATATTTTTCTCTTCATGGAGTTCATAATAAAACATATAATAGCAAGACAAAAACGAAATGATGAGGTAACTTACGAGCAGAGATGCTACATGGTCAGTGAGCGTTAGAAGGTTTGTTTGCATAGAGATATAAAGGGGTCAATGATATTATTCCATGGCCTTTAGGAATAATATCATTGACCCCTTTATATCTCTATGTAAACAAACCTTCTAACGGTCACTGACCATGTAACACTTCTGCTCGTATGTTACCTCATCATTTCGTTTTTGTCTTGCTATTATATGTTTTATTATGAACTCCCTGAAGAGAAATATATGAGGAACTCCAACAGCACTTTCTTCTTTGTGAAAGGGCTCTCATTCATTTTGAAACATGTGTAGGAATTAAAGGAACTTTTATTGACAT
Organism: Octopus bimaculoides; assembly: GCF_046866305.1. NCBI lineage: Eukaryota > Metazoa > Mollusca > Cephalopoda > Octopoda > Octopodidae > Octopus > Octopus bimaculoides. The sequence goes on from NC_142929.1 coordinate 143,010,348, forward strand.
GCGTTTTGCTCCATTTATTATTGTTATTATCCATATCTTCTCAAAATGAATCACTTTAACTTGGTATCTCTACCTGTAAAACGGCTGTGATATCTTGTTTGTTACTGTAATTTTGCTACCTCTGATAACTATTAACGTATTTAAATTATCAAAGGTTTTAATAACTGAGATAATATTAATATATACATAAACTAAAATAAATAAATATATATATATATATATATATATATATATATATATATATATATATATATATATATATATATATATATATATATATATATATATATATATATATATATATATATATATATATATCCCACTTATATGTATGTAATATCATTTTTCTGAATCTTCAGATTTTTCAATATACCACGCCACTGGTTTTAAATTGATATTAATAAAATTACTATTCAATTTTCACCCTTATTATTTAAATTCATATATATATATATATATATATATATATATATATATATACGACGGTCTTCTTTAAGTTTCCGTCTAGCAAATCCACTCAGAAGGATTTTTCCGGCTTGGGGATATGAGGATATAGTAGGAAATACTTGCCTAAGAAGCACCGTAATGAGCCTGAACTCAGAATCATGTTGTTGGGGGGAAAGCCTCTTACCACTGAGCCGTACCTGCATCTATGCACACACGTACATATACACACACATGTGCAAGCGCCTGTATATACGTATCTGTCACCTACTATGCATTTATTTATTTATATATTGATATATTAGTTATTGTCCTCGTATCTCTAAACTAGTCGTTGTCAGAGTTCTACTCACGCAATCGTGATACACAGATATTGTTTTGAGCTGAGTGGGGGTGTTAGATTCCCTTGTTCGAAAATATAAGGCCTCAAATCGTGTCGTATAGCCAACAAGAGACAATGTCTCCTGGAACTAAATTACAGCAACATTCGTCCTAAACCAGGACTGCCATGTTATGTTGGCAAACAATCTTTAATCCAAGTTACTATTTCTGAATATCTCTCACTTTCAGATTTACAAATAGTAATTTTCTAACGGAAAAAATATATAATACACACTTTTTCCCAAAGCCTTCTTTCGTTAGCAGGACGAGAAGGACCACTACAAAAGTTTGATATCTGAAGTTAGATAGTGGTTTCATATTAATCCGTACTACATAGCTTCAGGATGATTAGTTTTCCACTATAAACTCATGAAGAGCTATTTTTAGGCGGAAATTATGTAAACGCCTTTTGGACGGGGAATTCTTCCTTTAGAATAATAAGCTGTGGTACACTTGAAATGTCACATGGGCTAAAATTGCACCGCTGCTCTGTTCCCTAACGTAGAACAAGCCTCTAAGCTCTGTGAAAAGTACTAAATGCCCTCCTAATTAATGCTCCTAATTTATTAGGAGGACAATAATCTGTTCATTCTCAAACAGTATCATTATCAAGATTCGATATATTGATATGCATGATGTTTAAATTCTTTACTCTTTTTGCCTTCTATGTATATTTCATATAGTTTAGGTGCCTCACTAAATCATTTGTGAATACCAGTAGTAATATTTCGCATATCTTACAAGATGTATCTTATTGCAAGACTCTCAATTCAAGATACAAGCGAGTGACAATGCAATACTAATAATAATGGTAACAGTTAACGTGATCTGAGTGAATCAACAAAACCCAGGGAAATGAACTAGAAAAAGGGAAACGGTAAACATATACGATAAAAGAGCTGGAGATTAATATCCAAAGTAAGATAGAGAGAGTGTGACATAATTATGAATATGTATTGGGCATAATATCTGGCAAGAAGCCACGTAAATGTGACTTTACTTAAATGCAACAATATATCTCTCAGTTGAGTGTTTTCAGATAAAGTAACTTGCCAAAAAATATGCAGTGAAAAATATATCTACCTTTATGTTTATATGTATACATGACAATAACAAACATTACAAAATATACGTACATACATACATATATATGTGTGTGAGGGGGTGAGGGTATTTGTGTGATTCTGTGTGTGTTCTTATTTGCATTTATGTGTGTACATACAAGACATGCATATGTATATATATATATATATATATATATATATATATATATATATATATATATATAAATACACGCACACATATATTTTAACGTGTATAGGTGTGTGGTATTTAATAAATACATTTAGAATTATGTGAACATATGTATACACGTACATACGTATTCATTTAGATATATATATATATATATACATATATATATACATACATATATATATATATATATATATATATATATATATATATATATATATATATATATATATATATATATATATATATATATATATATATATAAATACTTATATATATGTATTATATACATATATACATATACGTATGCATGTATGTATGTATGCGTATATGTGGTATGTATGAGCTTATAAGCTTATGTATGTGTGTGTATTTGATTCTAAGATCAAATGCTGTATTCTTTGATCAAACCTGAAACATAATTATGCAGAGACCATAAATATTAATAACTGGTATTACACTATTCTTTATATATTTGATGTATTTGAGTGTGAGTGGTGTGGTCTATATATTATTCTCTCTTTCTTCAATAGCAAAAATATAAGCCAATGAAAGGAGAAATAATTTGAACACATGTCAAGTTCTATACAGTTATATTTTTTCTTATTTTGACACATAAATTGTTTGATCATTGTTTTTTATTACCTGTATTATTGCTTTTATGTTATAATATATTTCTTTTGGTCTGTGTTATCTTCCAAAAAATATTTTTTTCCACATTTTTTTTCTATTCAATGTAAAGTTGTATGAATCTGCAAATTTAATTACCCTCACATGGTAAGTCCGAATATATGATTCAGACGCATTACAATATGGATATATATGGCGTCTGAGAAATATGCTTATCGCTACGTAATATACTCGAGATTGTTATGTTTAACACAAAATATTTTAAATATTATGTTGTCTGTACAAAATATTATTGCTATTATTACCAGAGTGTGTAAAGAATGCTGAGTATTTCTGTAATGGAATATTTATCCAAATTTTTGGTGCATCTTGTTTTGTAAATAATTATTTACTTATCATAAGGGAATAGTAACTTCTAGTAATTCTATAGAAGATGGTTGGAAACAGCCGACTGAAGCAAAGTTTTGAAATGAATGTAGAAGTTTCATGCTTTTGATTTGTATCATCAGTAAAAATATACTAGTTCTTATATGAGTATATAGTCATCTATCATGCTCTGTATACTATATTGTTTATATACTGCTTATACACATTCATTGTCACACATATATGGATGGATGGGTGTAGTGTTCATCAGTAGATTCAACGGATAAGTTTGAGGTTAACATTTACAACTTTGGTTACATCGAATGATGTTAGCAGTTCTTTTTATGGGTAAATGTATACACTACTTTGAGTGTTGGATTGGCCATGTGCAAGGGCGCCTGGTACAGGTACAGGCCTCGCCTGATATTCAAAATCTCTGTTTCTTCAATTGTATCTTGCATCCTTCGTAATCTACTGTAATCTACTTGCATTCTACTGTAATCTATGGCAGGTTGTAGACAAAACAATCACCGAAGAAAATCAACGATTCAATTAAGAAGTGCACGGGTGTAGGAGGTAGCACTCTATGAGCACCGTTTCATTGAGGCACTCATCTTTTACCACGTTTCTGGGAAAGTGATGTGTCCCTACAGGACAGAGAAGCGCCATCGGTGTTGCTCGTATTTATGGAAACAATCAACGACGGCCTTCGTAACCGATTTGCAGCCATTATCTGCGAAGTAAAAGGGCGTGCAGAGAATGAATGAAAAAAGAAACGATATTTACAATTGACTCAGTGGAAATGGATGAAGAATTAAATATGAAATACGGTACAGGGATTAATAGTCCTCTCCATATCGGTCCTCTCTACCTCCTAGTCACTTCTCTTCCCTTCTTTCCTCATCTCTTCCTCTTCTCGTCTCTTCTTCCCTTCCTTTCTTCCTCGTCTCTTCTTTTCTACCTCACTTCACTCCATTCCCCTTTCCTTCTTCGTCCTCTTCTTATTCCTTCCCCCTCCTCTTCTTATTCCTTCCCCCTCCTCTTACAGCTTCCCCCTCCTCTTACAGCTTCCCCCCTTATTACTCCCCTTCCAAATCTACCTCTCCTTCCTCCTCTTCCTCATGCTCCCTTTCCTCTTCCTCCCCTTTCCTATTCCCGTCTCCCTCCTCCTCATCATCATCATACACTCCCCTCCCCTCATCCTACTCATCATCATCACCATACCCCTCCCCTCCTCCTCCTCCTCCTCCTCATCATCATCCCCACCATCACCATTGACACAGTTTTCAACTGCAATACAAATACACGAATAGCAATCTAATTAAAATTTAATGAATACATTTTAATGAGAAATACGTCTGAAGTTTAAAGACAATAATTTTAAATATTTCCATAAAGAAATCTTAACTGAATGGACAGAGAGAGAAGATAAATGAATGAATAAACCGATGAGATAATGAAGAACGTTTAAATGACTTATTTTACGATCACCATGTCTCATTTAGCTGGATATCATTTTATGATTTTCTTCTTCTTCAGATTTTAGCCAATGGACTGTAACCGCACTTGGATTCCGCAAGGAAGGATATTGTTAGTCGAATTGACTTTACGATTGCTTTAAGTCTAAATCTATTCAGTTTCAGTTGGTTTGAAATATTTTGTGAAATGTGCGGTAATGTGTTGGGTGTAACTTAAAGAAGAAACGCCTCTCGACAAACACTGTTACCGTGATTATCATCATCATCATAATATCACCATCATCATCATCAACATCATCATCATCAACATCATCATCATCAACATCATCATCATCAACATCATCATCATCAACATCATCATCATCATCATAATCATCACCACCACCACCACCATCATCATCATCATCATACAAATGAACATCTTCAACGGATAGTTCATGAGTTGAGGCGGAATTCACAGCAATTCCACGTCGAAGAATACCGGAAGTTAATACTTACATATGTTTGATAAGATTTTCTCCAGTTGATAATATTAAATAGATAGTAGTGTTAAAACATAAAGGAAAATTAAAATACGAAATCAATGGAAAAACTGTAAAGGGAATTCGAACATTTTAATTATTTTTTAAAGTATGTTATCTAGTAGTAAGCGGAGACAATTCTTGTTAATTGAAACTGTTAACTTCATTTTATTCTTTCCATAAGTTGAAAGACTTCATTCATTCTGAATGATCTCTGTATTTTGTTAGAGACATCCGTATCTTTTTTTCTGTATCAGACTTGATGCTAATCACTCTCCATTCATCCTTAGTAAAATATTTCTGCTTTCTCAATCCACATTTAGCGCTCCAGTAATTCAATCCTTACTGACCAAAACGTTGGCAAAGCACTCCAACCACTGTCCACCACAGTTACCAATAACGAAAATACACATTTCCTCACTTGGTATTAACTACAGCACCACTAGCAGCAAAAAAGTGAACAATCAAACAAAAAATGATATAAGCAAAATGTCAATGGAATAGTCACTGCTGGAATGGTTCCAAGTTACTTCTGCATAATGTCAGCTGGCTAAACAGTACTTAAAACCTAATCCTTAGACATACTGACAAACACGTATATATACACAAGCACAAAGGGACACTTATCTGTCTAAATCATTATAACAATATAGCATAAACCCACATTGCTCTAAGTCTACTTACATGTGAATGAATTTATGTCAAGTAAAATTAGGTTTTACATTTCTTTGTGGTAGACAACAAGTTTGAATGACCACTGATTCAGTCAGCTTATATGAAGAGTGTTTCGGTGACGAGTAAATATGCTTCTTAGAGTTGAATCTTAGAGTTGAATCATTAGATGCTATTTGCATTTCATTAACTACCTTAAAAAAATGTCGCTGACATACGTGAGGTATATTTGTCGCAGTGAGTACGGTTTTCCTCACGAACTTCTTGGTATCATTTTAGCTATAACTAAAAACAAAACAAAAAAAATTATGGTCGACATTTTAAACATTGGTTTAGGGTTCAATAGTCATACATCAATAAATCCCAATGGAAACCTAATTTATACATAAAAATAGAATTATTCGCAGGAATTCCAACTATAATAAATCTATATTTTCATATTTATCTTCTAGCCGGTGTTGATAAAAGAATTTGCTATTTATTCTCATATTTATATAATGTAGACAGAAACAAATACAGCGAGGAACTAGCAAGTAATGGAATTCGCGGCAAATTAAGAATAAACTGTCAGGGAGAAGGGAAACTAAATGGGTTGACTATCTCGCTGAGCTTATATGTCTAAAAGTGAGAGACACTTTATTCCATATGCAGATATAAATTCCACAAGTTATTCGACTTACCCACTGTCATGATAATTACCTCGCTTATGGTTTACAATGCTTCCAGCACAGCACGCAACAAGTTATCACAATAATATGCACGCAAGAAGCTTGTATTGAAGCTATCCAGATGCAAGAAGCGTAATCTATTTGTTTGTACTCTGCAGGAGTTATGATTTCCCAAGTCAATATTTTTTATAGGCTAACCATTATTTCGTTATTCTATTTCATTGAAATTCCTTCGTGAAAGGAATCAAGAATATTCTCCATAATGATATGCACGTCTACAATCTGAAAGGCTGGGAAAATTCCATCATTAGATGTTGTTTTATATACAGACACCGATGCAGCTAAGAACAGTCTTTGCCTCACTAGAATGCAGCAATAACCATTCCATATCGATTTGGAACATTACTAAATTTTCATACTCTTAATTGGCACATTGAAAGGAATTTTTTGATATCATTTTGTCATGTATTTTATGTTATATTTAGTAATGCTTCTCTAAATTTACAAGATTTACAGATTCTTTTTTCTAATGACATCTCGGGAAAATAATTACGCGAGCACCTGTCTCACTTTTCTAATTTTTGAATTATAAATAGATGCATATTTTCATGCATTGCGTCTTAGGTTTATCGCTTGTTCTACGAAACCTACACACACACACACACACACACGTACTCACGCATACACACACACGTACACACACACACGTCTGTGTGTTAATGTGAGTACGCATGCATAAGCATGCAACATTTTATTAGATATATACTCCCGTTGATATGTATTCATAAATACAATCACATACCATGTAAGTTATCAAAGGATGGTTTCGTATCGATGAGTAACATTATTCACTCTCACTTCATGTCGATAAATGTATATGTACAACGTATTGAAATAAACCGCAGGTAACACATAATTCTAGTTTTCCTCTCGTTTCCGCTTTTATATTTGCATTTTCTCCAACTCACTTCCTCATATTATGAGACTAAGACTTCATTTAAAGCTTACACGTTGCGATGTCGAGACAATTTACTAGTGTCATATTTGATTTTGTTCAACACAAAATTTATCATACATGCTTTGTTTGTCAATATCGAAAAGATTATTGGATATTTGCTCCTTAATATATAATTTCCCTCTGAAGCTAGTTTTAGAATATCATGTAATCTTATGTGTAAGAACACTGAAAACATTTAGCATTGTATATAATACTAACGATAAGGCGACAAAAGTAGTTTAGATTCATAAACATGCTAACTGTAATTTCATCTGATTTATGTATTAACATACAATGATTCGAATAAATGATAGATTCTCTACGGTTGTTAAATAGTCTTAGAAGTACAAGGGTCAATGTTAAAAACACGTTAAGTTATTTATACTGGTCTACACTGAAACTGTTTTTATTGGGTTGTGCTATATCAGTCAATAATCTTTAAGCATAAGGAACTTTACAAATTAAAGACGAATAAATTTAGATGAAACTAGAGAAAAAAATATTTACAGGTTTCAATATACATGGTGTATATATGTGTGTACATGTGTGTGTGTATGTGTGGGTGTATGTGTGTGTGTGTGTGCGTGTGTGTGTGTGTGTTCATGTGTATAAAGACATTAATACTCAACCTCCACACATATGTATACTTCTATACCATAAGCATACATACATACGTACACACACATGAATCCATATTGGAAAATGCATATATATAAAGGAAAAAATGACATCAAATGCGATGACAAATAAACACAAGGAAAAACAGATAGAAACA
>NC_142929.1:143021033-143028533 GCF_046866305.1 Octopus bimaculoides
AAAACGGAATCCTTTGTGTTCTGTTTTAATTTTACAAACTTTCTACCTTCCCCATTTTTTCACACCTACATAAACACATACATACGTTAAGATCACCAGCATTCTCTCTCAAACACACACACAGCTTCTCGTATTTGAATCACCGCTTCCTTCCCCTTTTGTTATCTCCCCTTTCTCTTAGCTCTCCTGTGTGAACTTTCTGTCCGGCAGTCGCCATGATAGATGGCTGACCACAACATTTGATGTTTTTTCTCCGTGGTATTCTCCTTGTTTTCGCCGTAATCTGTCTGTTGAAGGGCGTAGCTCGAAACGTTAAAGACTTTCTCTATTCCCGAGCGTTAAACTAAAACATGCTTTTGTTGTTTACACCACCTGTCCTCGTCTGTTGTTTTTTTCGTAAATTCTCCCATATATATATATATATATATATATATATATATATATATATATATATATATATATATATATATATATATATATATATATATATATATATATATATATATATATATATATATATATATATATATATGTGCATACACATACATATACATCTAAATGCGCAATCAGCTATAGTCACTATTCTTATTATTTGTATTCCACCATTATCATTTTCCTTATTTCCGGTCAGTGTCTGACAAAATATATTGACAGATACTACATGATTTCAAAGTGTTTAATTTCTACTTCCTTCTCCAATTTCCTCAAGTCTTTAATCTGAAAACAAACAAGTTCGAAACATTATTGTTGTCTTTATTTTTATCGATTATCTCATCTATGAATGCATATTGGCACGTAAATACATACACACCTAAGCACATACACATACACATATGCACGTACATAGATATGTGTGGTTCGTTGGTGTGTGTGTGTTCCATACATGTATACTAATGTAAATCAGTGTCACCTGGAAGAACATGTTTCTGTTAAATTCTCCACATAATCTATGTTATTTACAGTTATTTCCTTAATGCTGGTTATAATGGATGACAATAATAAACGTATATTTGACTTTAAAGAAATGTAAGTAATATTTTCGGGAAAGTATTAAAACGATTATAATAGTTCCAGAACTCTGGCTTCGCACCTTTTTTTTCTATTAAGTGAGCGATATAAATTTGACTACTCAAAATGAGAGTGCAGACGGTAAAATAATGTGGACGTTTACTTGACAACTAACTATCAGATTTAATTAGTCTATATATATTTATTTAAGTGTGAAAAAAAGTTCTTGACATTGTACAAATAATGTCTGGAGAAAATTAAATTCCACGTAGTCACATCATTAAAACGAAAAACACTTTTTAAGTACCGAATTGAGAGAAGCATATATTTTATTAGCAATCAGCAGAAATAATTTTATATTCCTCTGTGTATCATGTTTTGGCACCACATCAAACTACATAGCAAATAATCACCAGGAAGCTGTCCTTTGGCAGCAAAATAGAACAAGGTTAAAGAGATCAATTAAGAAATTTTGTCAGCATTTGAAGATTTATTTCAATCCACAGTGAGCACATAAACTATTTCATGGACATCAACTTAAATCACACGATCAGTGATTTAATCACACACATATATAATCATTCTAGCATTAAGAAATATCCATACATTATAATACAGCCAACACTTCCAGTAAACGCACGTGGTACATTCGTGTGTATCTATCTATCTATCTATGTATCTATCTATCTACAGACACACATATATGTATCGCTGACCACGACATTAAACTTTTTTCTCCTTATTTTTCGTCGTATTTCTTTCTGTTGAAGAGCGTAGCTCGAAACGTCAAAGACTTTCTCTATTCCCGAGCGTTAAACTAATACATCCTGTTGTTGTTTACACCACCTGTCCTCGTCTGTTGTTGCTTTTTTTGTAAATTCTCACACACAAAGATTGTCATACCGGCCATGACGAAGGGAAATAGCCCTGAAACTCGAGTCGCCTTTGTATATATATATTTATATTTATATATTTATATATTTGATCCTTTATATTGAACACTCAATATTTCATCTACATTCAATACTTTATTTCATGGTGCCATCCATTTTTATTTTATTTTATATTATATATTGTATATTATATTATATATTGTATATTCCATATTCTATACCCCACATTAGTTCTGCAGGAATATAAATAAAACATAAAAAACAGACAGTGTTGGAACTCTTTTAAGCAAAATAATATATTCCTCTATACACAATCATACAAAAAAATCCACCTTTTTTTGTATTTATTTTTACTCGCATATATATATATATATATATATATATATATATATATATATATATATATATATATATATATATATATATATATATATGTGTGTGTGTGTGTGTGTGTACAGGGTTGCCCAAATGCAGGTTTACTGTTATCACGTAGGCACTTTAAATTTCTTTTAAAACATGTTATTACATTTAAATTTCAATTTTACAATGAACTGAATTAGCATAGAATAGTAATAGAATAATGACTTAATATCATGCTCAGAGATTTGATATAACTTATTACTCCTTTTTTGAGATCAGCGACGGTTCGTTGCTGGAAAAAGCATGTAGTATTTTGCAAGTGGGGTGAGTTTTCATCACAAGCTGGTGATTAACACACGCTAAGGACGGGTAACGACCGAGAATCAAGTCTGTTTGTATCACGTAATGCTAAGGGTGGGAGCTGTCATTAGCCAGCTGGAAGAGACATCTTCTTGGGGCTATAAACGTAAGTGTCATTGTCTCGTATAGGACGCCACACTTGGTTGGCATTTATATATTACTTTTCTGTACTACTACTGTTTACATCGCGCTCAGAGATTTAATATAGCCTACATATATATATATATATATATATATATATATATATATATATATATATATATATATATATATATATATATATATATATGTGTGTGTGTGTGTGTGTGTGTGTGCGTGTGTCTGTGTCTGTGTGCGTGTGTGTGTGTGTGTGTGTGTGTATGCATGTATGTATGTATGTATATATGTATGCATATATGTATATACACATGTTGTTGAATTTTATATAAAAACAAAAGACGAAGACAGGTGTAAGAACAGCAAGAAAGTGTTTTAGATTGGTGTTTCGGAAAATGAGAAAGTTGTTTACGTTTCAAGCCTACAATGTCCATGCTGGCATGCGATGGGCATCTTGACCAGGGTTGACCAGGTTTGGCAAGCTGGAAGGCTGCCCCAGACTCCATTCTGATTTGGCCTGGTTTCTCCGGCTTGATGCCCTTTCTAACTTGAGAGTGCCACCGGCACGTGCGCCATTTGCGTGACACAAGTTTCTGCCACGTCTGCTGTTTTACTTAGCCTGATGGGTCATCTTGCCAGGCACTAATCATTGCGTCTGTGAGGCTATGAGTTCGAAGATCATGCTTCACCACCTGGTCCAATGTCTTCCTGACTCTACAATTCCCCACTCCACAGTTAGAGATCAACACGGTTTTTATGCATCTGTCCTCATTCATGCGCATCACATGACCATACCAGCGCAGTCGTCTCTCTTGAACATTCCATCTGATACCTCTTAGGCTTAAATGTACTTTCAAGATGATTAAACTCTGTTGCGCACTCACACTGTCATTGGACATTCACCTAAGCATACTGGCTTCATTTCCTTCAAGACTACGCATCTTCTCGGCTGTCACAGCCCATGTTTCACTGCCATGTAGCATATGTGTTCGCACACAAGTATCATACAATCTGCTTTTCAAAATTGTTCGATTCGGATTCCGTGCGCCTTAAAGTTTCAAAGTCGCAAACAGAACCTTTCCTTAGGGCGGTGGAATTCCACCCGCCTGAGGAAGAACCTTGTTAGGGGCTTTGAAACTTTACCTAGCACGGAATTGGCATCGAACTGTTTTGAATAGTACATGGAAATCTAAATAAATCTGTTGAGTGGCCTTTCTCTCGTTTATCCACTTAATCCTATATATAAAAATATTTTCAGAATGAGATATAAATCCAAGGATGTGAAAGATGTCAGAACATTTATAAATAGGTCTTACAGCTGTTTCCGGGATATTTTATATATCCCTTCATCGGAGAAGATGTGAGAGGATGGCTAAGCAATAGTTATTCTAGGGAAGATATGAAAGAGAGTGTGAAATGGAGGAATGAAAATAGACTTGAGATATGCAGGGATATTATATCTTCAGTTCCATTACTTAGGTAGAATGGTATACAGATAACATTCCAGTAACTTGTAAGTTCCAATAGTATTTAATATGTGTGTGTGTGTGAGTGTGTGTGTGTTTACGTCACTAAGGTAGCAACGGTCTCTAATCAGCGCCAGAATTGCTAGAAATAAGAGCTAAAAGAAATCCATAGCCACAGAAGCAGTTTCTTAATGATGTGACAAGGGAGGCAACTCCCTGCAGTAGCCGGTACAGTTAGATTATCTATGCTTACGCATTTTAATGCTCATTCGTGACTGTTACAGCACCAAGGGTTAAACTTAGCTCACCATGTCAGTTTATAAGATTTCCGTTGAAATCATACGCTGATTTCACAAACATTAGAAGAGAAAATTATAAATAATACGGATGGCTAATTCGCAATTTTACAACCTAAATGCAGAATTACATGCGTTACTAAAGTGACAAAATCCAATAACCAGCACCAGTATTGCTAGAAATACGAGTCAAAATAACACAATAGCCACATATAGCACTATTTTAAAGACTGACAAGGGAGGCAAGCTCCATACAAGCAGCCGATACAAGGTGTTCAAAAAGTTTAGCCTAGGATGTGCACAAACGGCAGTAAAAAACGAAATGAAATTTTATATAATGATATGAAGGACGACACTTTCAACACCTCTTATAAAAGTCTAAGTATTTCGCCCGGCGTGCTAATGTTTCTGCCAGCTCGCCGCCTTAACAAGTCGTAAATATTAGGTTAGAATGTTTCGCACGGCTGGTTTTCTCAGGCAAGTTTGCATAAACGGACACGCTCCCTCACACATTCGCACATACAAGCGCGCGGGCATATACATTCTTTTTCGTCTGAATTAAAGTGCCTAATACATTAATTCATACACATATCTCTGTAAAAATAAACACGCATAACGTTCGCAAACATGTATGCACACACCCACGTATACATACATACACCTACACACACACGCACACATATGTATATCCACACAGGCAGATATACACAAGCTTGTATATCTAAACTTTCATTAGGTGACTGTTATTCATGACGTTGCTTTGTCTGTACTACAATCAGTACGCGATATTGTGACTGTATCTGAATGTTCCACATTTTTGTCTCAAAACGTTATTTTCTGTTTGTATAGAATGATTTTGGCTGCGAGTGGTTTTATTAAATGTAAAAATTTCTTTGTAATTAATTTAGCTACAATGATATTCAATTTGCGCTGATTAAGTTACGTTATTGTCATCGATTGAAAAAAAACACTTTTATAGGGTTGAGCGTTATAGGGGCATTCGGCTTGACTACATTGTAATAAAATACAGCTATATTTGGTGAACGTATATTTTTGCAACGAATTTCTGATACTTCTGTAATAGGTCTTAATACTCTATTTAGAAAATTAGCTTTTCCAAAATCGTGTGTCCCTTAAGAAGTGGAAGTCTTATCAGCAGTATTATCAAAATGAAATCGATGCAAAATCTGCTTTGGGTTGCATAAGAAAACTCTTTAATTTCACTTTCTGCAATGCGAGTTTTAAAACGAGAGGAGACCACTATGACCTTAGTAAGACTGGAACCTGCAGGCAGGTGGTGGCTTCCAACGCACAGGAGTTTAATGTCAGCTACAAACAGAGTAGTGGATTCGAGTGCTTATTAACTGGCGTACTAACGGGCAGTATGCAGATTTAATAATATAAATTATTGTTTATAGAGTTACAGAGGTTTTATGAAAGTATCATTAATGCTCTTATGAAAGGCAGTAACATGTAATATATCGCATTTGCTACGGTTTATGCCAGTACTAAAATATTGCATATGCCTTATAAAATATATGACAAAATGTCTTAATATGAGTGGTAAAACGTATGAGAATATTTCAGCTGCTAATGGTTTGATGTTTGTCATTCGATTGCATCACTTGAGGCTGTATTAGCGACGTTTAGATTGTTCCTTAAGAGTCCGATATAGATGTTGCAACGTATGGTTGCTCGTTCAGAAATATAGCCTCAATGCAAATAAATTCATGCTCATCTTTTATGTTTCTGCTCCTAACTTTAACATCCCCATAACTTAGCGAGCGCTAAATGTACGAAGACCTAAGACATGATAATCGAGTTGAATGGATTCTATATGTACTACTGTGGTAAGAATCATGATAAATTCAACTAAGTTTTATATGTTACAAGTGTAAATGTGCCTTCTCATATACGCTGGATTTAATAGATGCCCTGGAAAGTTTACTGATTTGAAAGCACCACAGTTGGTAAAAAGTGTTGGCTTGACCAGAAAAAAGTGACCATCGACCAGATTATGAAACTGGAGCTACTGCAGATGACTTTACCAATAAGATTAAATCGATGTGCTTCGGTTCTTCTCTATAGGCTTCGAAGACGTTTCACACAATTATTTGACACCGTTCAAGAAATAATTTATCGCTAACAAATGCAAATAACATACTTGTGAAGTAGCACCCTTATACGTAATAAACTACTCTCCAATAGCTTCGTCGTAACTTACAAAACCATAAATACAGACACAACCTCATAATGAAATCATAACGGAAGGGTAGAATCTCTCTACTTTACTGAAGATAATTAATGAGAGATTATCATGAGATGGCATGTGTCTAGCTGTACTTTATCTCTAAATTCCACAAATCCAATATGATTTCCAATCTTGGCACTTCTAAATTTATAATGGTTTAGTAAGTAATGGCATATACAATGCTCTTAATTCGTCATCGGAAGTGCCACTGGATTAGTCGTACTGTGCTAAGAGGTTCATATAGGTGTATATATTTGAATAAAATAATGGTCCTTATTTGCTCAGCTGAGCAGGTGCAAACTGCGACTGGTAAAAATGTACACTTTGAACATATATATGTATATGTGTATGTGTTTATGAGTGTATTTAGCGTGTGTGCTAGCGTGTGTGTGCTCGTGTGTGTGTGTGCTCGTGCGTGTGTGTGCGTTTGTGTGTGTGTGTGTGTGTGTGTGTGTGTGTGTGTGTGTGTGTGTGTTGTAAGTGTGTGTGTGCGTACTATGTTGGGGCGCATGTGTGCGGGCATGTGTGTTTATTATTTGTAACATAAAGATTTTCTGAAATCAGAAGTTACACCGCTTTAATATAATTTGATATAAAATTTCCTATGCAAATGAAAAATTCAATTTGTGTTCCATTATATGATTCGGTATTATTCTACATAATATTTCATAGACATGTGTTCTGTATTTCGATATGTATGTTGGCAAAGAGCCACAAATAAGAATGCTTTACACGGAAACTGAATCAAACACGATACACACACTAGCACA
>NC_142929.1:143033533-143113533 GCF_046866305.1 Octopus bimaculoides
GAAAGAGAGGAAGAGAAAGAGAGGAAGAGAAAGAGAGTGAGAGAGAGGGAAGAGGGGTATGGGGGGAAGAAGAAAGGAAGAGAAAGAGAGTGAGAGAGAGGGGAAGAGAGTGAGAGAGTAAGGGTGAGAGAGTAAGAGAGTAAGAGTGTAGAGAGTAGGAGAGTAAGAGTGTAGAGAGTAAGAGTGAGAGAGGGGGGAGTACGGGAGAGGGGGGAGGGGGAGTACGAGAGAAGAGAGTGAGAGAGAGTAAGAGAGAGGAGAGAAAGAGTAGGGGTGAAGAGAAGTGGGAGTGGAGAGAAGTATGAAGAGAGCTACAAAGAAGTAGGAGTCGGAGCAGGAGGTGGGGGAGGGGAGAGATGGGTGGTAGGAGGGAGGGTGGGGGAGAGAGACAGGAGGAGGGGGTTAGATGAAGAGTGGAGGGGAGTTGAGCCCATGTGGCGCAAAGGAGCGAAGATAGAAGATTAATCCCTGTTCACGGCGCAAACGGGAGTCCGGATGGCCCCTGTGCATGGACAATCCAAACACAGACAGGTGTTGCCGCAAGGAGTGGCCGGCAGAACGGAAGTGGCGTGACACCGGGGTGTCATTGCCGACGTTGATATCTCGGAGGTGTTCCGCGAATCGGTCGGCCAGGCGCCGCCCCGTTTGTCCGATGTACAGGGATTGGCAGAGAGAGCAGGAGAGGCAATATATGATGTTGGTAGACGTGCAGGTGAAGGAGTCGGTGATGCGATAGGGTCGGTGATGGGTGCTGGTGAGGAGGGTGGTGTTGGAGAGGTAAGGGCAAGTGCGGCAGCGTGGACGGGAGCAGGGGAAAGAGCCAGGTTGGGAGGTTGGGTTGGGGAAGAAGCTGTGGACCAAGAGGTCCCGTAGGTTGTGGGCTCGTTTGAAGGAGGGGAGGGGTCGATTAGGGAAGATGTGGGAGGTGGAGGGGTCGGACTGGAGGCGCCGAAAAGCTCGGAGAATGGAGCGTTGGAGGGGTAGGGTGGTGGGATGGTAGGTGAGGGGAAAAGGGAGGCGGGAAACGGCAGGGCGGGTTCGGGGGGAGAGAGCAGATGCACGGTCCACAGAACGTGCTCTGGCAAGGGCGGTGTGGATGGTGGTGGGTGGATATCCACGCAGGCTAAAGTGGTGAGCCATGAGTTGAGACTGAGTCTCAAAGTCATGGCTGTCGCTACAAAGTCTGCGTAGACGGAGGAATTGGGAATAGGGGATGGAAAGTTTTGTGTGTCTAGGGTGGGAGGAGGAGAAGTTGAGATAGGAGTGTGAGTCTGTGTGTTTGTAGTGGATGGAGGTGCTAAGGGCGGAGTGGAGGATGCTGACCGAAATGTCGAGAAAGGGGACAGAGGTGTCAGAGACAGTACAGGAGAAGTGGAGGGCAGGATGGAAAGATTGAACGAAAGAGAGGAACGAGTCAAGATGTTCGCGGGAGAGAGAGGTGGCACCGATACAGTCGTCGATATACCGACCGTATAGTTCGGGAGTGGGACCAGTGAAACTGGAGAATATTTGGGCCTCAACATAACCAACGAAGAGGTTCGCGTAGTTGGGGCCCATTCTCGTCCCCATGGCCACTCCCGATAATGCTGGTAGATATCTCCCGCGAACGAGAAGCAGTTGAGAGATAGGACAAGTTCGGCCAGACGAATGAGTGTGGAGGTGTCGGGTTGTGGGTTGGGGCGTTGGTCTAGAAAAAACTTCAGGGCACACAGCCCCTCGTCGTGGGGGATCACTGTATAGAGGCTCTGGATGTCTAGAGTGAAGAGAAGCTTAGAAGGGCCGGGAGGGAAAGAGAAAGAGTTGAATAGACGAAGCGCGTGGTTAGTGTCATGAATGTGGGAAGGGAGAGAAGCCACTAGGGGGGCGAGGACCCGGTCTAGGTATTTTGAGATAAGCTCGGTGGGGCAGTTGCAGGCGGAGACGATGGGGCGGCCAGGGTTGTTCGGTTTATGGATCTTGGGGAGGAAGTAAATGGTGGGGGTGCGTGGGGTACGAACAATAAGGTTGGAGGCGGTGGCGGGGAGATGGGAGGAGAGGATGAGGTCATGGATAGTGGAGGACACAGTCTGTTGGTAGCTGGGCGTGGGGTCGGAGGGCAGAGGGCGGTAGAATGAGGTATCTCGAAGTTGACGGAGAGCTTCGGCCTCGTAGAGGTCCGCGCGCCATACTACCACGGCTCCACCCTTATCAGCCGGTTTTATGATGATGTCCGTGCGGCGTCGGAGGGATCGAAGGGCCGAGAGTTCGGCTGGGGAGATGTTGAGTCGAGATGGACGCCTGGAAAAGTTAAACCGGCCCACAGTGCGTTGGCAGGCGCCCGCGAAAAGATCAACTGCCTGGAACTGGCCAGGAGCAGGCGTCCAATGGGATGGTCGTCGGCCCAGGTCAGTGAAGCAGTCCTCGTTGGGTGCGGGTGGTGTGTTATGGAAAAGCGCACCCAACCTAACGCGGCGCACAAAGCTGTGGACATCAGCACGGGTTTGAAATTCCTTGCAGGATGGAGTGAGTGGGATGAAGCGCAGACCCCTATTGAGGACGGAGCGCTCCGCCTCAGAGAGAGGAAGATCTGGGGGAATGGTAACGACAGGCTGAAGTGGAGAAGGGGTGGGTGGAATAGAAGTAGGAGGGGATGAAGTAGGGTTAGGAGGGGCGGTCGGTATGGTGGAGGGCTGGGAGGGAGGGGGTGGAGTGTGTGTGGGAGAGGCAGGGTGGTTGGGTGTGGGTGGGGAATGCACATCAGGGAGGTAGAAGGGTGGTGGAGGGGTTGGGGTAGTGGCATCGGGTGTAGAGGAATGGAGGAGTGAGTGAAGTTTGCGGAGCTTAGTGTCGGTAAGAAATGCATGAAAGAGATGATTAAGTTGAATGATAAAGCGCAATGTATTGTGAGCATGGGAGGGTGACAGAGAGGAGAAAAATATGGAAAAGGCTGGAGGAAGAAGGCGGTCGATAGTGTGGATTTTAGAGAGATTGGAGCGAATGGTGGCCCGCATAAGGCGGTAGGATGTGGTGCGGAGTATGGGTAGAATGGTGGTAGAGGAGTGGAGAGTGGGGTGGAAATGGAGGCGGAAACCCTTAGGGATGAGGCGGTGATGTAAGCAGCGACTGAGAAACGTAATATGACTAGAGAAACGAGTCTTCTTGAATATGAGTAAGGAGAGTCGTATAGTAGGTTGAAAGTATAGAGAGGGAAGTGTGCGGAGGTATAGTTTTAGGCGGTTGTGGAGAGTGAGTTGGAAAGATTTGTAGTCAGGCATGATGGAACGAGAGAGAAAAGAAAATTAGACGTGGGAAGGAGAATTACAAAAGGTGTGGTGGAAAAAAAACAAGCGTGATGAGAAAATTGGACGTGGAAAAAAGGAAAAAAAAAGAAAAAAAGGGGGGAAAAAAACTGGAAAAAAAACTTTTTTAACAGGTGTGGGGGAAAAAAAATAAAGGCATGAGGAGAAAAAACGAAAAAGGGGTTGTGAGAAGAAAATATATGCGAGATGGGAGAAAAAAACAAAGCATAAAGGAAGATGGGACAATAGGGAGAAATGGGGTGACAGGGAGAGGAGAAAAGAAAGGGAGGGAGAAGAATACAAAGTAATAGGTGCAGATTAGAGAAGACAGATTAGGAACATCCAGAGTACGAAGAGACGGTAGGTGAAGGAAAGTAAGGTAAAAAAGGATGATAAAGGAGGTTTACAAAAGTGGAAAAGTTCGAAAGTTTTTTAGACGTCGTGGTATATTGAAGCGATTTCCAATCAGAAGATGGGTCCAGTGTAAATCCGTGGGTAGGAGAGGTGCAGCCGGAGGGTATAAAGTTCAGAATCAAACAGTCCAGATCCAGAAGGAAAGAAGGTAGAATCCAAAAGTTGGTAGTGTGTGATGAGAGGAGACAGGATTAGCTGGTGCGACCACGTGAGCGTGTATTATATGTGGGAGAATATACAAAAAATAACAGACGAGGACAGGTGGTGTAAATAACAAAAGTATATATTAGTATGACGCTCGGGAATACGGAAAGTCTTTGACGTTTCGAGCTACGCTCTTCAACAGAAAGAATACGGAGACAAGGAGAAAAACACGGAGAAAAAAAATTGAATAGTGTTCAGTCAACGGTCAATCATAATAATGGCCGATCATAACAATGACTGACCGGAAGTTAGAAATTCTTATTTCAGGAGAGCTAAGAAAGGGGGAGATAACAAACGGTGATCGGGAACGAGGGGCTGTGTGTGGGAGGTAGACTGCTGGTGATCTTGACGTATGTAGTGTGAAAATGGTGGAAGGGAGAAAGGAAGAAAGTAGTTGGTCAGTTGTAGTGTGTGCGTGGTGTGATGCGAGGGTATTGGTGTGGTGTGCGTGGTGTGATGCAAGGGTATTGGTGTGGTGTGATGTGAGGGTGTTGGGAGGTGGGGAAGGCATGGGTGGAGTGTGGGGTAGAGGTAGGGGTATGTGGGTAGGGTGGGGTATGTGGGTAGGGGCGGGTGGTGGGTGTAAGGAATTGGATGGGGTGGAGTGGGAAGGTAGAGTAGGAGTGTGTTGGGGTGTGGTGGGATGAGCTTATGAGGGGGTGTTGACGAGGAGGGAGAAGGGGAAGGTGGATGTAAGAGAGGGGGAAGATGGGTATGGGAGGGGAGAGGAAGAGAGGAGAGAGGGTGGGTATAAGAGAGGGAAGGGGGATTGAGAGAGGGGGAAGGTGGGTATGGGGGGAGAAAGAGAGGAAGAGAAAGAGAGGAAGAGAAAGAGAGTGAGAGAGAGGGAAGAGGGGTATGGGGGGGGAAGAAGAAAGGAAGAGAAAGAGAGTGAGAGAGAGGGGAAGAGAGTGAGAGAGTAAGGGTGAGAGAGTAAGAGAGTAAGAGTGTAGAGAGTAGGAGAGTAAGAGTGTAGAGAGTAAGAGTGAGAGAGGGGGAGTACGGGAGAGGGGGGGGAGGGGGAGTACGAGAGAAGAGAGTGAGAGAGAGTAAGAGATGGGGGGGTACGTACATACATGTATATACATATATACACACATATATATATATATATATATATACATATATGTACACACACACACACACACACACGCACATATACATATATATATATATATATATATATATACATTTGTCTATATATAGACATATATATATTCTTTTATTCTCTTATTTGTTTCAATCATTTGACTACGGACATGTCGGAACACCGCCTTTTAGTCGAATTAAATATGAAGAATGGTTTCAAAATACGGTTCTATGTTCAATATGTTCAATAGTACGTATCAAAAATTTCAAAATTTTGAATTTTCCCATTTCATCAATATTTCACAATACTTAATTCTTAAAGAAACCATTTTTTTTTTCGCAGCGTGATACAAAATATTTATTTGTACAAATTAGTCGTAAATATTGTAGATAAAACCATTCACTTCTGTACAAAAATCCGTTTTAAACATAATCTTCAATGAGTAAGAGGATGTCGATAAAACCTAAAAATAGAAAACCAAATATTTGAAGATATCAATTTTAAGTAAGTCTGAGAATCAATAGTGTGACTGTCGCAATGATGGACAGCTGCTGAAAAACAAAATAATAGAAAAAAAATCAAGATTTCTTAATTTTTGATAATAATTTTGATAACAAAGGAAAAATCTCACGTGTTAGCATGCCACCTACAATTTCTATGACAGACTATGAATGCATGTGAAATATGTTGATGCAACTATAGCTGAAGAACAACGAATTAATTAGCGACTGTGTATATCTAGTTAGATATATAACAAGAATGTGATAAATTATATTCAGCTGTGCGCTTTGAATGCAAACTGATTAAATGTGGTTTATAACACTACTTTCCATATAAACTATTGTTGAGACGGTTTGTTCAATGCAGGGATTCTGAAAGAAAACCGACAGCATTCCTGCTTTCTAATTGGTTATATTACATGAAATACTTCAATTACTTAGCCATGCGTGCATGCATCGACGTAATATTTTAATGAACAAGAATAAGTAAGGTAATGAGGACGATAATGATGCCATAATGAATGTAATATCATTTACAATGCCAATGACGCTAATACAAAATCGATACATGCATCGCAGATACATTTTGGTATAAACTTCTGCAAATGCAGACGCTGGATTTATGACTTACGATTTTTCTTTTTCTTTTTTTTTTTTTTTTTTTTTTTGCTTATGGTTCCTACTGATGATGGTTGTTTCTGCGTTTAAAGGTAATGAAATATTCCTCTAATCAAACACCTACTTCAAATAGACATGTATAATCGATAAAATGTGTGATTTCTCAGACCAGTTATACAGCTGTCTCCTAATTTGTATGAAGCAACAGATAATCTTAGCTTAGCAAACTTCGCTGTTTTTGTGACAATTCGCTACAGGATTTTTCTTATTCAAACTATATAGATTATAGGTCTGAAGTCAGCAAAACAATTTAAGAGAACATTTAGTAATGACACTGTTCAATAATAGTCATTTAGATAGTGCTATGGTGTGTTTTGTGTCATAGGGTGAACTAACTAATCGACATTCTCTGCGTATTTGTTTTCTATACTGCGGCAGATTAATGATACTAGCCGAAGTATTGGTTTTTCAAATAAAGAGCTGACAACGAATTCACTTTACAAGTATGTTTTGTTGGTAGTGCTTGCAGATTAAGGTAGACTGGTGTGAACATAGAGAAATTTGAATGAGTTTTCCAGCGCAACGGTGACAATATATAAGGTCAGTCGTGAGGTAAAATTATGAAAATTATACAATTAAGCATACATTCAATATTACTCTTTTTCCCGATAACATGTCTAGACACGCAGTGATAATATTGGAATGGTTGTACAAATGTTAAACACTGACCAGTACTTCTGCATAATGAACCACGACTGTCGCAGTTTCAGGATGGTTATATAATAAATTGAAAGGCGAATTGACTACTTAGCATTATTTGTTTCGAATTTCTGCGTTCTGAATTTCAGTATGCCAAGATCAAATTGCCCTTCGTTCATTCTATGTCGAAAAAATATCAATTGGAGCTGCGAATTTGCTGAACAACAAGAGACTCAGAAAAAAACATTGCCGTGTTTCTTCCTGCTCACATACCAGACATGCTCTCCTCCTCTCTTCTCTCTCTCTCTCTCTCTTTCTCTCTCTCTCTCTCTCTCTCTCTCTCTCTCTCTCTCTCTCTCTCTGTGTCTATCTCTCTTACACACACACACGCACACACAATTGTTTCCTTTATTTACCATTGGGCATATACGCGCCTGTGTATTTGTGTGCATATGTTAGATCATTCCCAAGGCTCAGATTAATAGACGAATTGTTATTGTTTACAGTCAACATATGTTATCTCTATCCCCATATATTTATACATTTATTTTGAAAGATATATCATTGTCTACTGGGAAAAATGCATTAATATTGAGTCACATAAACTCACCTGATCAATTTAACAGACTACAGACATATCGATATACCGCAAATCTGTTTAGTTTCTTTTTTGGTTTATGAGTATTTTTTGGTTCTTTTTTGTCTTATTTTGCCTATGTTTGTACTATCTCCTTTCTATTGGCGTTTCATAATGCTTGCGTCGCTTCCAATTATGTAATTTCAACACAGTCCGTTTTACATGCATATTACGTTCAAGCTAACATTGGACAAGATAAATATGATATATCAACATACATCTTGCTGTTACTGTTCTTATTCATGTTGCTATCTTTCTTGTAATAATTATCGTTTCGTTAGTATTATAATTCATTATTATTGTTGTTGTTTTTGTTATCATTTTTATTATAATTGTTGTTATCATCATCACCGTCATCATGATTATATTTACTAAGACGACGAGCTGACAGCAACTGGCAGAAGCATGTGCTTTATAGACATTTGTATATACATACATACATACATACATACATACATATATATATATATATATATATATATATATATATATATATACATATATATATATATATATATATATATATATATATATATATATATATATATATATATACATATACATATATATATACATACATATATATATATATATATACATACGTGCATACATACATATATATATATATATATATATATATATATATATATATATATATATATATATATATATATATATATATATATAATTATATATATATATATATATATATATATATATATATATATATATATACATATATATATATATATATATATATATATATATATATATATATATATATATAATATATATATATATATATATATATATATATATATATATATATATATATACATATATATATATATGTACTTATGCACACAACATTAAATAAGAGCTACTCATAGTTTCTTGCCATAGATTCACTATAACTAGTGCAGTTTATATAACGTAATTTCTATATCCAATCAAATTTGCGGGCACATAGTTAGCCATATTTGAAACCAAAGTTCTAGTTTTGAAATAGAAATAACCAGGTGCAGGCGTGGATGTGTAGCAAGAAGTTTGCTTCCCAACCACATGACTCCGGGTTCACTCTCAATGCGTCGCACCTTCGGCAAGTGTCTTCTATCATAGCCTCGAGCGGACCAACGCCTTGATTTAGTAGATGGAAACATTTAGAAACCCATCGTGTAAATATATATGTATATAAAGGAAGTGCTCCAGCATCGCTGCAATTACATGACCGAAATGTGAAAAAGAGTATGTGGTCTGAGGTTGCAGATTGCTTGAACACAGAAGGTACGTTATAAACATCATTCTTGTTACATTTTCTCCGTACATTTATAGATTACATTCTTACATAGACATAAACCCACTATATTTCTTTATTTCTACCTATATTATGTTTACATATCTATATATCTATATGTCCATGTATATTTTTAGTATTCATAATTTTGATATTTCTATGTTTTTTATATTTCTAATATATACAAATATGTTTCAGATTGGACAATTCTTATTTTATCTTAAGTAAACCCATGTATGTATGTGTTAATCTTTGTCTGCTTGATTTGAGACTTTTTTATTGTGTTTATTATACTTATCTAGCGCCTTGGGTTCGGTTTGAGCACTTCTACTCCATCTGCTCACACGTGACCCACGGCTACCCATCTTTCTTTCTTCCACTTCCTTCCTAAAGACAAGACGTGATTTTACCTCTCTCTACTCAAAGCTCGTTTTCCAGCGTCACCACTTCACATCGTCTTGGCTTAATAACCCCCAGTTTTGTTTTCACTGTCCTGTTTTTGTTATCATTTTAACCCTCCGCAAAAAGTCGCAAATTTTATTGAATTTGTTTTGCGAGAAGGATAGTTTTAACAAAGTCGTGTCTTGTCCCTACCTTCGAAACGCGGAGTAGATACAACAGTGGACAACTGATGGAGGGAATGTTCTTTCTGTTGCTTGTCTCATTTCTCTATTTGTTTCTTTCATTGTGCGTTTTCTTTTTTTTTCTATGTTCTCGTTTCTCTTTTTGTTCACGTTTGTTTTATGTTCTTTACTCATATATGCATGTATATATACATATATATATATATATGTAGGTATGTACATTTATGTATGTATATAGGCACTTTTGAAACACAACAGATACCATATCTAGTAATTTATATATCACGTCTCTAACTGGCCGACGCTGCGTTAAAATGTTCAGTAAGAGTTCATTGTATTCATATGAAAATAATTTTTTCAATACGACTAAAAGTATAAATAAGAACGGCTATACTATAAAGTGAAGTATATTTTCCACTTAAATGTGGCTGACCCCTATGGGTGGATGTTACTGTTGGGGTCAGCCACATTTAAGTGGAAAATATACTTCACTTTATCATAATCAGCTCTAACAGATAAACACTTTATCCCATTGATGCCATAAGAACAAAAACAAAAATAAAAATAAAATGAAATCCTTTCCCAAATTGCCTGGAAGATATTCCCGTATGTTTCATTATCTTTATGCTCTTTGTATCACGACGTTTTTGTTTTTTTTATTGTTTTTTTTTTCAACCTGGACATTTTCTGCTCAGTTAAGCTTAACTTCGCTTCTTGATATAAATAAAAGGATTAAGTAGATTGCGTAGAAACCATGACTGACATATTTAGTTCATTTGACCATTCTGAAGAAACACTGTATATATAGGAAAAATACTACAGCAATTCATGTAACTGAGAAAAAAAGAAACATTAAGCGTATCCCTACCACACAGGAGAAATGCGCAGGATCCGGGTCCGTGCAGCAGATGCAACAAATAAACAATAAACGCCGATTTTTGCGTATAATGAGGCGTTTTATTGTTCAGATCTCACCATTTAAGAAGATCAAAAACATGAATGATCAGCAAATTGCATCGAAATATTCAGATGCGTTTCAGCGTGCACATGCAGTATTGACATATTCTCTTCTCTCACGTTTGATACACAATCGAATCTTCGATGCGATAAAAAAAAAACGGTTTTCTCCAAAGAATTTCACTGGAACGTTCATAACAACCTGAAATATTGAAATACGAGTTACAACTAATAATCCGTGTTACTTTCATAAATTGCATTGTTTTCACTCTTAACAAAACATAATTATAAACAGATATGTGGGCGTGTATGTGTATGGGTGTATGTATGTGCGTGCGTGCGTGTGTAGGCGCTAGCGTTGCTGTGCGGTAAGAGTTTGTTTCCCAACCACGTTGTTCCGCATTTAGTCTCACATCGTGATACATTGTAGCAAGTGTCTTCCACTATAGCCTCGAGGCAACCACAACCGGCATATATATATATATATATATATATATATATATATATATATATATATATATATATATGTGTGTGTGTGTGCGTGTATGTGTGTGTGTGTGTGTGTGTCTGTGTGTGTGTGTTTGTGTGCGTGTGCCTCTGTGTGTGTGTGTGCGTACGCATATGTGTGTGTACGATTGTGCGTGCATTGCATTTATTTGCGTTAACCCCCTTCCACTGATTGACAACCAGTGCTGGTGTGTGTGTGCATCTCCGTAAATTAGTGCTTTAGTAAAAGAGACTGTTAGAATAAATGGCAGGCTTTAATTGGTAATGTTTTTAAGTGGTGCCCAAGTATGACTGACACAAATGTAAAAGATAAATGATTAAAGATATATATATATTATTACAAATCTGGGACAACATTATTTCAGGACAACATTATTTTCTGGAGTACACATAGAAGCTTATATCCAAAGTACAAATCTAATTATATAATCAGTTTAAAGCATCTATATCGTACACTAGAATAAAGTACATCACAATTAATTAAAAATTATATAAACGCATTTAAAAAAATATAGATACCTTACCTGTTATTAGTCTCTGGGGAAAGAAGATCATATTAATCAACGGTACAGGTGTTTCAGAACTGGTGGTGTATTTTACCAGGCTATACCTAATACATAATCCACCAGTGCGTCCTCAGGCTATTTTTTATACTATTATTATTAACGGATCCTACTTAATCATACAAATTCTAACAGATCTTCATTAAAAATAAGAATAAAAATAGAAATATATATATATATATATATAACTTCCTAATATATTTTTACAAAATTAAAAAGATTAAAAAAAAATTTAAATTAAAAAAATTTGAAAATTCATCAAAATTTAATAAAATTAAACACCTAAAAATATATTAACGTTATACATACATACATATATATATATGTATGTATATATATGTTATAAAATTATTCAATAAAACTAGTAAATGAAACTATTTACCACAATTGATAAAGGAAGGATACTTATTTAAGTAACACAATTATGTTATAATTGATACTGTTTGCTTTGCATTAGTAAAGTGTAAAATAGTAAATATCCTGATAACCTGGAATAATTATTATTCCCTTAGTTTCTTTTTTATAATTATAAATATTATGTGTGTGTATATATATATATATATATATATATATATATATATATATATATATATATATATATATATATATATATATATATATATATATATATATATATATATATATATATACATATATATATATATATATATATACAAGAGTAGCTGTGGGATAAGAAGCTTTGCTTCCCAGCCATATGGTTCTGGGTTCAGTCCCACTATGTGGCACCTTGGGCAAATATCTTCTACTATAACTTCGGGACGACGGGAGCTTTGGGAGTGAATTTGGTAGGCTGAAACTGAAAGAACCCCGTCGTATATATCAGGGCATCATTTAAGTTCTGTCCGAAATTTGAATAAAGAAAACAAATGCTCAAATGTTATATTTAATTGAAATTTAATCATCAACGTACTTTCCCTGATTATCTATGACTTCCTTTCATCTATCTACAAGCTTTCTTATCCCATAAATGTAAAACTCCTTCAGTTTCAATGAGAACAACTCAGACGTGTCAGTTTCAACCTCCTCCACGCTTGCGAAAGTTATGTCCCCCAAATGACTATGTTAACCACAAACGAAATGGTAGTCTCAAGGAGCAAGGTCCGGAGAATAAGGTGGATGAGGAATTGTTTTACCAACAAAGTTCTCTGATCTTCTGTGATGTGCTCTTGACAGTGTGGGGTCGCGCTTTGTCCTAATGAAGCATCACTCCTTTTCTATTCACTAAAGTGAGTATTTTTTTTCTTCAAAGCTTGATTCAAACACTCTAATTGGTGCCAGTAGACTTGAGCATTGATTGTTGCATAAGGTGGTAACAATTCAAAGTGAATTACTACTTTGCAATCCCACCAGACAGAGAGAAGAGCCTTTTTCTCAAGAAGTCCCCTTCGTGGTTGTGGTTGAGCTCTTTCCCTTTTACCAAGCCACTGTTTACGACGTTTAACATTTCGATAGAAGATCCATTTTTCGTCACCAGTCACAAGTCTATCCAAAAAAGGTGAAATGATTTCGCGAGAATAGAGAGAAGAGCAGATGTCAACTCGGGATTTGCGGTTGCTTTCGGACAATTCATGAGGCACCCATTTTCCAAGTTTAGGAACCTTTCCAAGTTGTTGAAGATGACGATGAACTGTTGCATGGTTTGAACTAAGCTTTATTGCCAATTCGTCAACTGATAATCCAGGATTTTCTTCAAGTAATGCCTCAAGGAGCTTATCATCAAACTCAACTGGACATCCTGTTCGATCTTCATTTTCAAGTCTGAAATCTCCACTTCTGAATTTTGCAAACCTTCTTCTGGAAGTTCTTTTATTCAAGCATTCTTTCCCATAAACTGAGTGTATGTTTCGAGTCGCTTCGGCTGTAGGGTTTCCTTTTTTTGTACTCATAAAGCATTATGGGTCTCAAAAGCTCTTTGGATACTTCTATGTTAGAACGGGTTTTAATCATAAAAAATTTAATTCTATTATTCTGTAAAATAATATTTAATTAGTTTAAATGTACACAAATGCATAAAAAATAATTTATAATTCCACTAGCCATTCTAAAATACTATAAAATCTCATTCAATTTTTAAAGCAGGTAAAATCGGACAGAACTTATGGGATGACCTGATATAAACATATGTATGTATTTGTGTCTCTGCGTTTGCCCTCCCACCTTCACTTGACAACCTATGTTGGTGTGTTTACGTTACCGTTACATAGTGGTTGGTCAAAAGAGACCGACATAATGAGTCACTAGGCCTGCAAAGTGTAAGTCCACGGATCGATTTGTTCGAATAAAGACTTTGCTCCTGCATAGACGCAGTGGTATATTCGATGTTTATATCTGCTTTCTGGCGTTTTTGTTATTTTTCGCTTTGCCATTAATTTGTCCCTTTATATGATTTATATCCCTATACACATCGTGGAAATATGATGTTACAGCGTTTGAATTTTGATATGAGAATAGTTATGTCATATAACGAATGAGATGCAGTCGTCATTATGTCTAAGGGGGTTTTTCAGTATAATTATTTGAACAGTTTTATTATATTTACATATGAAAGACAAATTAGCTGATAATTACATAGGCCATATTTTGACAGGAATTTATAAGGGGATATCATTTTCCTCAAATACTACTGTCCTATAGAAACACAAATATGTGTGCATTGCAATGAATATTTCTACATTTAAATGTTTAGATATTGCAAAATGTTCAAAATATCTCTGTTCAATCATATTTAATTGACAATGGCTACAATACAAATATTGATTTCGGTAAAAGCATGTCTTTTATATGATATCAATGTAAGCGATTTATGTGAAATACAGGCTAGAATAGGAAAGAAGAATTAACACATGGAAATATAATACATCAAGGAAACAATCATGAAGTGTTTTAGTCTCTAAATATAAAACTAAAAAAACATATCATAAATCACATTATTACCATTCGTCTGTTATAAAAACTACACCTGTGTCAGAAAAGTGGAATAAGAATAATAAATATTTCCGAGAATAGAATGGGCTTCTTCAATAAATATGCAGTTAGGCGAAGGAGTAGCTATGACATAAAAAGTGTGTTTCCCAATCACATTGTCCCCGGTTCAGTCGCATTCCTCAGTTTCTTGGGCAATTGTCTTCTACTATAGATAGCTTCGGGCTGACCAACGCCTTGTTATTGGAATCGGTAGACTGAAACTGAAAGAAGCCCATCATGTCTGTATGTGTGTGTGCGTGTTTTTCTGTGTCCTCACGTTTTGACAACCAGTGTTGGTGTGTTTATGTCCAGTAACTTAGCAGTTTGGGAAAAAGAGAACTATTGGTAAGTAGCAGGACTAAAAGATATAAGTACTAAGCTCGATTCCTTCGACTACAAATTTTTCAACGAGGTGAAATAAGCAAAACATAAAAGATATAAGAATAGATACAGCGTCTGCAGGTTCTCAGCCAATGCAAGAAATAGCAGCTCTTTTACATGATAAATTATTAAAAATCATACAAGGAAACATTTAGCTGCAGTTATACAAGTGGCGATTTTTATCATTCCCTTTAGGTAAACCATATGTGGAGACGAAATGGCCCAATGGTTAGAGCAGCGGATTCGCAGATATCGGATCGCGATTTCGATTCGCAGACCGAGTGTTGTGAGTGCTTATTGAGCAAAACCACTTAAAGTTTCACGAGACTCCGGCAAGGAGTGGTGGCGAACCCTGCTGTACTCTTTCAACAACAACTTTCTCTCGCGCGTTCTTCCTGTCTCTATTGTACCTGTATTTCAAAGAGTCAGCCTTGTCACAATCTCTGTCGCGCTGAATCTCCCCGAGAACTACGTTAATGGTACATTTGCCTGTGGAGTGCTCAGCCACTTGCACATTAATTTCACGAGAAGGCTGTTCTATTGATTGAATCAACTAGAGCCCTGGCCGTCGTAACCGAGGGAGTGCCGTAAAAGAAAACGTAAGCCATATAATTGCTACAAAATACACAGTCGGAAAATGTGATGATTTGTCCGGTCATAATTATATTAAAGTAACAAGCAACTAGGCATTTTAGAATCTTTAAAATCGATACATTTTGAAATATGAGTTGAAATCTTTTAAAGTTCTTAATTTTACCTTTCATATTATAGAAATTATAGAAATTATTTTAAACGATCTTAAATACTGATATCACATGATACATTACATGATACATTACGAAGGGTAATGTAAATTCACCTGTCTGCCAGTCTATTTTCCTGCGCTCCACTACGGTGGAATTGTATATACTGAATTTTCATACAGATTCCTCTGCACTTATTAATGTATATACCAAACATTTGCGGGATTCTCTGCTTATTTTGATTTACTGTTAGCTATGCCTACTGCAACGAAGAGAACCGCAAGTGCCAGGGTTAGTAACACACAGAAACACTAATCCGTATTGATGCATTTCAGGTAGAACTGTGTATGATAATTTAGACGCACAGCAGTTGTATAAATAGTTGTTTAGAGGTGTTAATGAATTTGTATTACATCACCAATGATGCTCGGGCAAAAACTATTAATCCATCAAGTCTTTTCTAACTAGGATATCGAAAAATTGTTGTCATACATGTATATATGTAAAGTATAAGCTTTAAATGTTTATTATTATTCAAAGTAGTGACAATGGTACAGAATTTCATTGCGATTGAAACACTAACAGTTTGCATTACAGAGGGAAAATTTCGTCAATACGTGGCTTATAGCAGTAGTGCTTCTTATGTTCAGTGTTATACGATAAATAAAACAGATGAGCAGGTGTATACAAACACTAGAGTGTGTTCTCATTAGCCGCTATACGACACTTATACGAAGAAAGCTGTCATAATATTCAACAGGTCTCTCAACAGAGCATTCATTATTAAGGACCTGCCTTTATTGAAATAGAATAAATTATGATTACAGAAATCTCAGGTTATGGCGCCCAAATATCAAGAATGAAGATGAATAAAATGCATGTATGTCTATCCATCTATCCGCCTGTCTCTCTCTCTATCACTTTCTCTTTCTCTCTCTTTCCCCCCCTCTCTCTCTCTCTCTCTCTCTGTACATATATATATATATATATATATATATATATATATATATATATATATGTACATTGGACAAACGGATGCCGTTTGGCTGACCGGTTTGCAGAGCACCTCCGTGACATCAGACTCGGCAATGATACCTCGGTCTCGCGCCATTTCCGCTCTAGTGGTCATTCATTACGACATCTATTTATGTTCGAACTGTATTGTACGCGGTTCACCCATGGTCCCAGCTTCGCCGTGAACAAGATTAAGTTTCTCTCTTCACTTCTTTGCACCACATGGGTTCAACTCCCCTCCCCTCTCCTCATCTGACTCCCTACCCCTCTTCTCATCTGACTCCCCTCCTCTCTTCATCTGACACCTACCTCTTTTCTTCACTACTACTCACCTCCACTCTTCATTGATGTATAACATTCCTAATTATATGCTTAAAATTTCTAATTAACTATGGGATAGCACAGAAATATATGTAGTTTCTTTAAAGAAAATGTTGAGCTTTACAACTTATAATCAATATATTTGTATTGTAAAGTTTTTAAGAGACATTTTTCAACATTGTAAGTCTATCAAACATAGGCGCAAGAGTGGCTGTGTGGTAAGTAGCTTGCAAACCAACCACATGGTTCCGGGTTCAGTCCCACTGCGTGGTACCTTCAGCATGTGTTTTCTACTTTAGACTCGGGCCAACCAAAGCCTTGTGAGTGGATTTGGTAGACGGAAACTAAAACAAGCCCGTCGTATATATGTATATATATGTGTCTGTGTGTATGTGTGTGTGTGTGTGCATGTGTATGTGTCTGTGTGTCTGTGTTTGTCCCCCAGCATCACTTGACAGCCGATGCTGGTGTGCTTACCTCCCCGTAACCTAGCGGTTCGGCAAAAAAGACCGATATAATAAGTACAAAACTAAGTCCTGAGGTCGATTTCCTCGACTAAAGGCAGTGCTCCAGCATGGCCGCAGTCAAATGACTGAAACAAATAAAAGAATAAAAGAATAAAAGAACGTTTATTAACATACAAATAGATTTTTCATGCATCCAATTATGAGTAAGTAAAAATTAGAAATAAGTTGTTTTGTAAATTTATCAAGCGTGTGACTATCAACCACATGGGAAATACGCAAACAGTGGTCAAGGTACAGGTCAACTTCAGGTAATGGGTGTTTATATATCATGAACATCGATGTAAGCACTGTCACATGACACTATGGATTTCAAATAGTTTGACATTATATATACTATATACGTGTATATGTGTGTGTATGTGTGTGTGCGTGTGCGTGTATATATTGACCGGTAGCTCTAAAAGTTTTTTTTATTCTCTCTCTGTATTTTTACTCGTGTTCCTTTCTGTTGAAGAGCGTAGGCTCGAAATATAAAATACTTTCTCACCTTCCGGAGCGGCAAACTAATACCCCTGCTTGTTGTTTGTACACCTGCTTTCATCTTTTGTTTTTCTGGTTTGTCGGTAGCCGTGAATGGAGAATGCTGCCACTTGAATCCAAACGTAATAAGAGAGCAGATTAACTACGTCACATTAATTTCATTCATACAGACGTATTTGAAGCAATTGGTGAAAAGTTTAGGTTTTATTAAATTAAATATCATTCATGTCAATGCTTTCTGTGTCCGAGACCTCTCGGGTTATTGATGACTCCACGCTCCACTTTTGTATGTTCTTCATTTCCAACGACATTTCAACTTTTCTTTTCCCACCGGCTAATTCACGGATTTCGTCATATAAGGCAATACAACCATGTACAAGTCAGTATTATACTCGTACGAAGTACTGATATATGGTAGTACAAGAAGAACGCTTCTCAAATTGATAAGGAAGAATAATAGAGATGAATGTACTTTGAGTATGAAGGATATAATTTTAAATAAGGTTGTATTATTTTCTATTGTCAAAGATTGATTTAAAACCATTAAATAGAGTGTTTGATATCTTTAACACGCGCGATAATCCGTGACCAAATCAACTCTGAAAATCATTGCAAGAAATTGTAAATTTATGCAAACATACTAGGGAAATTGAAAATATGCGTAAGTCAGCACAATGAAAATAGGGCAAAATGGGATTTGTGCTATAAATACAAGATATCGAATATATTTTTGGAAACAAGTAACATGCACAATAATTTACATTACAGAAATATTCATAACAAATAAAATGAAGAATGGAAATGGAAAATGACTACTGGCAATTTAGGAGAAGCGTTTTGATTATATTGCGAGCTGCAAATAGAAATTTCAATATATGTAATACAATATGTAATATCAAAAATTTATCCTGTATCAAATATGTGACTAAGTAATATAAAAGAATAGTTATTGTGTACTTTTATGATATGAATATTATGTGTGCATAGACTGGATTGTGAGTAAACATTCAAACGTGTACAAGAAAATGGCTAAATAATAAAATTGTACACGTTATATCAACACGCCGACAAAGTAAATATACCCAGAAATCACATACAGATAGTTGAATGGTGTACACAAAAGTTTAGGACTATTATGAGCCACAAAACATTATTTAAACAAAATCATTACATTGCCCACAGCCCAAAATAAAGATATTTTCTTCTTTCTGAATGTAATTTTATTAATCTCGGAGAGAGGAAATGCAAAGTTGAGCCCAGTGAGATTTGAGATCAGGAAATAAAAAAAAAGTGCTAGGAAAAAAATAGAAATCTTTCTTTCTATACTTTTTACATTTTATTTATTCTGCCTGCTCACCGACCTTATATTCTTTTCTACTCTAGGTACAAGACCGGAAATTTTAGTGGAGCGGGCCAGTCGATTAGATCAACCCAGTACACAACTGATACTTAATTAATCGACCCCGAAAGAATGAAAGGCAAAATTGACCTCCGCGGAATTTGAACTCAGAATATAGAGACGTAAAAATAATAATAATGACTTCAAATTACGGCACAAGGCCAGCAATTACTGGAGAACGGTTAAACAAATAATATCGCCCCCAGTGCTTCATTGATACTTATTTTATCGACCCTGTAAGGATGAAAGGCAAAATCGACCTCGGTGGATGAGAACTCAGAATGTACCGACAAGTGAAACACCGCTAACGTATTATAGATGGGTTTACATATAACGAAATGATATAGAAAAAAAGAAAAAAGTACATACGAAAAAAAGGGACATATTCATAGCACACAAAGGTAAAAAAATAATGGATAAAAAGATGGTGGGGAGGATGATAGACATGTAACTCTCCTGATACAGGAGGACTTCTAAGGATAATTGAAGAATCTCACCGTCCGTGATTTCTCTGAACATCAAGATCAATTGCCCTCTCCAATTACTTCTCTCCAACTTAGAGGACTACACTGGGGGAAATACGACCCACTCTTGCAATTTTTGCAACTTTCACCCACCTTTAGATAATAAACCCACTCGAGGAAGAACTTTCCTCTCCACT
Source organism: Octopus bimaculoides (assembly GCF_046866305.1). Lineage (NCBI taxonomy): Eukaryota > Metazoa > Mollusca > Cephalopoda > Octopoda > Octopodidae > Octopus > Octopus bimaculoides. The sequence continues at coordinate 143,053,390 of NC_142929.1, forward strand.
TTCAAGTTACTTTTCAAGTGAAACTTGAAGAAGTCAATGAGACCTCTACCAAACAGAAATGTATCTGTTATCATGCTTTTCAGCTTTGTCCACCAAACAACTTCTTTCGCCACAGCTACAAGAAAACTAATAATAATAATTCTTTCTACTAAAGAGACAAAGCCTAAATTTGCGGGGAGGGGAGTAGTCGATTACATCCACCCCAGTGTTTCACTGGTACTCAATTTATCGATCTCGAAAGAATGAAAGTCAAAGTCGACCCCGGTGTAACTTGAACACAGAATTTACCGACAGGTGAAATACCTCGAAGCATTTTAGTCCGCCGTGCTAACGATTTTCTTTATTGCCCACAAGGGGCTAAACATAGACGGGACAAACAAGGATAGACAAAAGGATTAAGTCGATTACATCGACCCCAGTGCGTAACTGGTACTTAATTTATCGACACCGAAAGGATGAAAGGCAAAGTCGACCTTGGCAGAATTTGAACCTAGAACGTAACGGCAAACAAAATACTGCTAAGCACTTCGCCCGGCATGCTAACGATTCTGCCAGCTCGCCGCCTTAGTAGTAATAATAATAATCACAATTTCTATTATAGGCGCAAGGCCTGAAATTTTGGAGGAGTGACATAGTCGATTACGTCGACCTCGGTATTTCACTGGTACTTAATTTATCGACACCGGATGGATGAAAAGTAAAGGTGACATCAGCAGAATTTGAACTCAGAATGTAAAGACGGACGGAATGCAGCTAAACATAATATTAATAATAATAACAATAATAATAATAATTTAATGCCCGGATGCAGTACCAGGCAATGGCTCTCAATGCTTCTAATCTTAATTGATTAGAAGTGTTATCATGTACATAGTTGTGTCTTGCTATAAAAGATGGTCTACAGCAATCATTTTACTTAATACCACAGATTTGCTTGTCAGTTGCTTGATCTTAACTAGTTGAGCATTTCCCTTAGTGGCTGACAATATGTGCATCTCTGATCACGAGCAGAAGTAGCGAGGGAGCATCACAGTGTAGCTTTGAAAAGAAGTCTTTGTTTCGTTTTTCTACGTCTGGTTTGTTCAATCTACATGGGTATCGGCCATGCATTGGTTTTTCTAGCCATTCTTCTTTGTTCTTCTTCTGGGCTCGTTTTTTCAACTCTTCCTTAACTCTTTTAGGAAACTGGGTTACTTTCTCACTCACCTTCATCCTAGATTCCTCCGTCATCAGTTGTTTCTTAAATTGTACAGATTCTTTGTATACCGAGTATAGCTTCTTTATTTATTTATTATTATTATTATTAATATTATTATTATTATTATTATTATTATTATTATTATTATTATTATTAGTATTATTATTATTATTATTATTATTATTATCATTATCATTATTATTATTATTATATTATTATTATTATTATTATTATTATTATCATCATCATTATTATTCTTATTATTAAGTTTGTCTTTGTCAAGATCAAAGTAGGAAGAGATAAAAATTCAAGATTATAGAAATTTAAATGTAAAGTATGAACGAAAGCAACCAGCGTCCACACGTTGATGGAATGGCATCATCAGTCTTTAAGTGTCAATTTTATAACAGGCGAAATGAAAAAAATAGAAAAAAGAAGGGAGAAAAAAGACAGAACAAACAGAAAAAAAGAAGATACTCTGCCGCCATCTTATTCATTATACCCAGGACGTGGTGTTAATAACCCACAAACATATTTCTCCTCATGCATTCTGAGAAGTGAAATGAAGCAGATTCAGAATACCTTCTGAGAACATGCACTTTCGAGTCGTTTTTAAAATTGCAGTCGCTTGAAATGAAATGTTCAGCAAGTTCTGTCGAACTACTGTTATTTTGCCTACCGTTGAATCTGTGCCCAGCTAACATAAATTAAATTGTGTTTCATGCATTCTGCCGCGTATACCAAATGGGAATCTTTACATGTTCCACCTTCTTTATAAATCATAACATTTCTGTTATGATCCCTGATGGAATTCACTTGACTCATGTTGTGGTACCATGAACAGGGCTTACCTCACTTGCAGATACAACAACGTTCGTTTTCTTGGAGTCAGAAATAGAGGTTAATAATTCTCTTATATTCTTATTCCGTCTAAAAGCCACAAAAGGGAGTAAGGAAATATCTGTTTGAAGCGAGGATATTTTTCCGCCGCATGTTGGTTGCTTTCATGCAAAACTTTAATGGAGAACTTTTGAATGAAAATAGACCCCGGAGGAAATCAAAGCTGCTATTTAAGGACTGTGTCAAGTCCCCATTAAAGGAATGTGATATGCAAGAGAATGACTGGGAGAGCAATGCCTGTCATAGACACAGATGAAGGAAGCATGTATTTGAGAGAGCATGTATTCTGCATGAAGAACTTAAACGTGCTGTTCGAAAGTGCACTGCTTGTGTAGTGAATGGGGAAAGCTTGCACTGCAATATTTGCACTCGTGTAAGCTTGTCCAGAGCAGGGTTCATTAGCCACCAACAAATCTGCAAATGCAAAATATAAGTTAGTCCTAGAGCACACAATGTTCTTGAAGGTCAGCAATGGTTTTCCTCAGTTAGAAGTGGACGGCCATCATGTATGTATGTCGGTATGAAAAACTTTTTAATCAGATCTTCTTATTTTACTAATTACCTGATCGATAATTACTAAAGTTTAGTTAATGTTATATATATAGTTATATACACACACACAGACATATATATATATATATATATATATATATATATATATATATATATATATATATATATATATATATATATATATATATATATATATATATATATACATATATGTATATATATGTATAGTATATATGCATATATGTGTGTGTGTGTGTGTGTGAATATGCATATATATATATTTATGTGTGCATGTATAATGTACGTATCTACATTTCTCTTTATGGATGCATTTATTTTAAGATTTATGTACATGTATGTGTGTTCGTGTGTGTAATTTTGTGTGTTTGTGTTGTGTACGCCCGCACAAGTGTGTATGCGTGTTTGTGCGTGCGTGCACTTACCTATCAGATTCTATATCTGAGCATATGTGTGTTAAAATATTTATATATAGCAGGACATATACAATTGTTTCGTGAAATTCTGAAGGAGATATTGTGCTGTACATGTAGCAGAATATGTTCATACATTCAGTTGAAGAATGTTCTTCAATAGCAATCAGCAATAACATGTTTACGGGGCACATCTTCTCAATAATACGTTCATATTGAAGTCTTTAATCCATGAGATTGGAATATTAGCATTACTCGAGGGAACTTTTGCAATCACTTAACATAATCCTTAAAAATATAGTCCTTTTAGGAATCTCATGGTAATATGTACGTTGTAATATGGCGTTTGTATGAATACTGAAATAAATATTAAGCTGCTTCTTTCCGAATATGTAAAGAAGCACAATAAGATGAGGACAACAAGCAACAGAAAGTATTAACAAAACATAAGTTTCATGATAAACATTGAACACATGTTGGAATAAAACTTATTACATATTTTTCTTCATATCATGGATACAGATATTGTTTTGCAAAACAGCTATTATTTTAGGGATACTAAATGCATATTCAAGTATTTTTGAAAACCATTTTCTTCCGGACATTCTATATTATGTTATATGATATTAAATTATATATATACATATATATTAATATGCATATATGTATGCTTACATATATAAAAAATAATCCTGAATTCTTATAGGTATGTACATATACAAATACATATATATATCACACACATACACACACACACGCGCACCAAAATCGTATATATATATAGATATATATATATATATATATATATATATATATGTATATGTGTGTGTGGATGTGTGGGTGTATGTGTGTGTGTAATATATGCATGTCTATATATATATGCGTGCGTGCTTGTGTTTGTGCGAGTGAGTGTCTGTTTGTGTGCGTGTGTATACGTGGTGTTATCACAATGTTCACGGAGTAGTTCTATAGCGCACTAACTGATTGCAGTACACAGTTTCGTGTACAGTGAGAGCTAGCAGTGTGCCGAGTGACATCGTTGTGCTTTCTTCCCAAGTTTTGAAATTTGAGTTTCTGTGATCACGCTTCTATATTCTGCGATTTTGTTATGGACAGGAACAAATTGCTAACGTGAAATTTCACGTTAAACAGGGGAAGTCTGTTACAGATACACTAAGCATGCTTCTGCAAGTTTTACGACGACAAGGCACTGAGTAGTACTCAATATTATGTGTGATATGAGCGCTCCAAAACCAGAAAAACATTCCCGGAAGACGATGTGCGATCTGGAAGATCTGCCACGAACATCACACCCTGAAATGTGGTATTGTGCATCGTAAATTCGCACCCCTCCCCTTCCTAGTCCATCAATCGAGAGTTCTACTGTGACGTTTTGAAGCGTTTGTGGAAGGACATTCTGTGAAAGCGACCAGATCTGTGGAGTACAAAGAAATGATTCATCACCACGAAGATGTAATGACCATGTCACCAAGGTCTCTTCACTTGTGAGTTTCTCGTCAAACACAAACATCTTTTCGCTTTTCGCCCACCCTATGCGCCAGATTTGCCACATTGTGTTTCCCGTCACTTCACCATGGTGAAAATGGAAATGAAGGTTTGTCCACCCACCATCACTTGACAATCGACGTTGGTGCGTTTATGGTCCTGTAACTTAGCGGCTCGGAAAAAGTCACCGATAGAATGAGTACTAGGTTTACAATGAATAAGTTGTGGGGTCGATTTGTTCGACTAAAGACTGTGCTCCAGCATGGCTGCAGTCAAATGACTGAAACAATTAAAAGTAAAGTATATATATATATATATATATATATATATATATATATATATATATATATATATATATATATATATATATATGTATGTATGTATGTATGGATGGACTAATGGATGAATGGATGGATGGATGGATGAATGCATATATGTATATATATATATATATATATATATATATATATATATATATATATATATATATATATATATATATATATTCTTATATATATATATATGATATATATATATATATATATATATATATATATATATATATATATATATATATATATATATATATATATATATATATATAAATATAACAACAAAACTACAAAGGATTCCGCGGTACACGTCTTTCAAGCTCTATATGTGTATAATATAATATGTGTATAATTTACAATGTAAAGCTATTCTCAGCCGCAAAATTATTTCTCTCCCAGGAAATTATACCACCTCGGCGTTGAAGTAGGAAGAAAGGTGTGATGTAAGAGGTGAAGATCCTTTCGGTATTCTGTATAGTACTATACCTCGTATAATTCTCCACCCAGACATAATCTCTCCGGTCCTCCGAAAACCTTCCATACCTTTGCCACGATTCAGTGTGTAGTGTTAAGTTGGTGGTTAAGAACAATACAATACAATAAAAAGACATACACAGATATTCATGTAAAAAAGTAAGAATAAACTTAAAATAAAAATAAAACTTAAAATAAAATAAAATAAAAAATTAAAAAATAAAAAATAAAGGGAGTCATATCGGTGGGGCGGGTAATCTAGGAAGTAATAAGAGAAAGTCTGGATTGTCAAGTAAGCTACATCTAAGCTATTTAGATGTGTTGGTGAAGGATGGTGAGGAACAAACTAAATGTAGGAGAAGAAGATACAGAGATCTTAAAGGTCGTAAGGGATAGATATGTATGAGCTGTGTTTGTCTATATCAGTGGTGGGTCGTAAATAAGAAGTGTCATGCCAGAATAGACTTGGAGCATGAAACATGAAACATGATATTCTTGTGGTGAGTGGTCAGTGATCAACCTAAGCGAATTACAACTTAAGTGTACTAACCTATCTACATATCCTTATCTAGATGAAGAAGGGTGAAGGAAGTGGAACGGGTAATTATAACATAGAATACCTTAAAGAATTCATCAATAAACATGTTAACAAGAAAAGCGAAATACGTTATAAGCGGGTAGGTTTGGACGTTAAAATTCAAAAGCAAAATTCAAAATACAGAGTAATATAGTATACTAGTGAAAGGAAATATTAGCACCCACATTAATAATCTAATGACTAAGAAATAAACAATAAAATAAGAACTAAAAAATATTAAAGAATAATAAAACTGATAAAAATTAAAATTAAAAAAAAAAAAAGAGATAAAACGTAAAAAATGAAAAACTTAAATATGAAAAAAATAATAAAATATAATGGATAATGATAAACGGGTCAGAATATAACCGATAAAACATAGGAAATGCAAAGAAATTAACAATTAAAAAATTAAAAAATTAAAACATAAAGAAACCGGAATCAAAAGGGTATAAAATAAATGTAAAAGTATAACGTGAAGTATATATATATAAAATATATATATATATAAAAAAAATATGAAAATAACGTAAAAATAGAAAAAAAAATATAAAAATAAAAATAAAAATAAAAGTAAAAAACACAGCTTATAAGCAGTATACACAGTGTTATTTCGTGTTATAACACGTGTACCGCGGAATCCTTTGTAGTTTTGTTGTTATTTTTGGGATTTACAATTTATTCTTTCACCGCAACCACTAGCTGGAATACACAGGTGCTTACAATTGTCAAGTATTACCTCTGAATTTCAATTTACCTATATATATATATATATATATATATATATATATATATATATATATATATATATACGTACATACATACGTGCATATATATATATGTATATATATATATATATATATATATATATATATATATATATATATATATATATATGTGTATATATATATATGCATATATATATATATATATATATATATATATATATATATATATATATATATATATATATATATATATATATATATATATATATATATACATATACACAGAGAGGGAGAGAGGGAGAGAGAGAATAATGGGCATTTGTGAATAAACATTATTTGTGGGTTTAAAAGACTACTATAGCTCTCATGCAGAAGAAATCCCCCATCAACTATCAAGCCTAATACACGTATAACGAATATATATGTATGATGGAGATGAGTACCTACAATGCTGGCACCTGTCTCTACCATACATGTATATTTGTTACACGCGTAGGTTCTCTGACTAAATGAAGAGAATGAACGTGACTCCCCTGATTCAAATACGTGAAATATATAACAGTTATTTCACTATATCAATTCATATCCATTTATCATTTTTGAAATACCCTTTCTGTACTTTGACGATTTGAAAAATTTACATATCTCTCTATCTTGGAAATTTATAAAAGAAAAAGTATGTCTATGAACGGATCGAATGTAGCTAAAATCAAATTAAACATTGATCGGAAGTGCTATTTTGTTATTACATACAGTATCATGTTTTGTTTTATAGGGAACGTAGAAATTGGTTTATATATCCTTTAAAAATGTACCCTGATTCTTTACATAAAATTTTATAGATATTTACATCTTCAGAAAGCCAAATTTCATTTCTTTAAATATGTCTTTGGCTTGCGTTGCATAATCTGATTCATGCAGTCGTGATACTAGTTTGGCAGCCTATAAACGAGTAATGTTTCACATGTAATACAATATGACAGTTGCCAGATCCCGGTTAATTCTCCTGTAGTTAGAGAGACCTCCGTTTGTTTTTGATGCTGTACCCGTTGATTTTTCTGTCTATTTTCTCCCCACCGCCAAATGTTCTACTACTCTTGTAGTCGGTGGTGCATTGATTTCCACTTTCCTTTTAATCAGTTTCTTCGTAGAATCATTTGTGACTGCAATTGAACTGTAAATATTTTTCAAAGAATTGGTTGCTTTCTTGTTTTGGTACTTTTTTGTTTATTAATATTATTATTATTGTTGTTGTTGTTGTTGGTGTTGTTGTTGTTGTTGCTGTTGTTGTTGTTGTTGATGATGCTTTTGTTGTTGTTATTGTTCTTGTTGTTTCTATATAAGTGTTCAAATATTTCTTGACAGGCAAATTTGTACTGCATCGCCCGCTAGAACGCCATGATGCTGGTGTGTGTGTATGTGTGTGTGTGTGTGCGCGTGTGTGTGTGTGTGTGTGTGTGCAGCAATGTGTGTTCTTTTATCCTGTTGAGAGTGTGCAAACTCTTCCCGGTACTGTATTGTGTTAGTTTTCTTTTTTACTTGAGGTGTTGTGCTGTCTTTCGTTATGTTACTGCTTGTATTGTGTGTTCATTGTGTAATGCTTTGGTTTTCTAGCTTGCTGGCGGGAGTTTATTTCACTGGATAATTGCTGTACAAAGTGTGTCTTGTATTTGTATGTGGTTTTGTTTATGTTGTATTTTTGAATTAACAGTGTCTTGCATAAGATCTGGGTTGTTCCTAGCAGGGATACTTTTGGAGAGTGTATAGTGCTGTGGATCCATGTACAGATTCTACGTTTTTGTTCATAGGATTTTATCATGCCCAATGCTTCAATTATTATTGGTATTGCTTTTTAATTCATACCCTACATCCTGAATACTTTGATTTCGAGGTCTTTGTAATTTGAGAATTTCTACACTTCTGTTCGGACAATATTTTGATCAGAAAGTACTGCAATCTCTATCAGTAAGCAGGTGTTTCTTTGTTTTTCCAATCATTGATTAGTATGGCTGCGTGATTAGCTTTATTTCCTTGTTGGTTTGAACAAGTATATGATTGGGGACTAGTCGTTGTTTTGGACCTTGTTATGCACATGTTTATCTACTACATATGTGGGAAATTCTGCTTGTGGAGTTGTTAGATAAATCCTCCTACATCGTTTCATTTATTTTCATGAAACTTAACACATGAGTAGGACTCATGTCTGGAAACATTATGGCATACTTAGATCGTTGACAAAAAAATCGATAATAGGGCCCCTGGAAGGAATCCTTATATATATCTAATATATGTTATTTTAAAAACCAAGGTAAACAGCCCAAAAGCCCCTGGAAGGGTTCCTTATATATAGTCACATCAAATGACCCATTCCTATTCCTAAATCATTTGGTACAGATGAAACTAAGTATACATATACTCATATACATATATGTATATATATATATATATATATATATATATATATATATATATATATATATATATATATATATATAGAGAGAGAGAGAGAGAGAGAGAGAGAGAGAGAGAGATAGATAGATAGATAGATAGATAGATAGATAGATAGATAGATAGATAGATAGATAGATAGATAGATAGATAGATAAATAGATAGATAGATAGATAGATAAATAGATAGTTAGATAGATAGATAGATAGATAGATAGATAGATAGATAGATAGATAGATAGATAGATAGATAGATGGATGGATGGATGGATGGATGGATAGATAGATAGATACATAAATAGATAAACAGATATACAGACAGACAGTTAGATAGGTAGTTAGATAGATACATACATTCATACATACATACATACATACATACATACGTACGTACGTACGCACGCACGTACGTACGCACGTACGTACATACGTACGTACATACATACACACACACACACACACACACACACATAGTCGTTAGAGTACATTTAAAAATATATCAACATAATTGAAACGTTATACTTATGCGTTTTAGCTTCTGCTTTTTTTATAAATTAGCTACAATGTTTACTTAATTTGCCGTTAATTAATTTATCGCTGTCATATATAGTGAGATACTGTGTACTAGGAATGGAATGCCTGTTCTAATATCAAGTATGGTTTGATATAACACTTGGTGTCTATATCATCGATGATAATTTAGTGTGAGACTACTTTTGTTCGTTGACGTAATGAGTTTATGTGTCACCCATGACAAGAGAACATAATAATATTCGTCGTTTAGAAATATATACTTTCAAAACCTCCCTATATCATCACGTTCGCAATCCAGCAAGCAATTGAAACCCCAGAAAATTCCGTAATGTTAATCTAGCCTTAATAATGCTACGCAATTTACCGAATCCTTTTATAATATGAATTCATTGAAAGCGTCATAAGCAAATAATGAACCCAAGAATTTCTTTGCACATTTCAGAACACTAATTATCCGCAGCAATACAGCACTCGCTGTATTTGCTCCTCCTCCTCTCTTACTCACGCTTTGTCTCACACGCACACTCCCTCTCTCAATCTTTCCCTCTCGCTCACTCCCTCTCTCATGTATTCAATCTCAACATTACCCTTAAACCACTCTACCTCCAATGGTAAACTCATCGCATTGATGAATCCTGTCAAAAGGATTTTAATAAAAGGAATATCATCAGCAGAGTGTATTAATGCCTTCTACATCTGAATACCCATTCCCATTATGAAGTTTGAAATTGCTGCTTTGATATGATTGAGACATTTAATTAAATACCATATTGATTCACTTAATATATTTTATTGAAAAATCACCGGCCTCAAATATTACTTTATGCGCTAAATATATATCTAATTATTTATGTTTCCTAATCTCTAGTAATATATGGACACTGATCATATCTAATAACAAATTATACATCAATTTAGCTGTTTAATTCCCAAACGTATGACAATGTCCTATAACTTTGCAACTAGGAGAATATTTGGTCTGTTGTAACCACCCCAGTACATGATTCAGCTTGTTAACTAACTCATACATTACAGTGTTATCTGTTTGCACATTGCGTTGATAGATGTAACTGCTACATAGGCAAATGCATGTTTTTTGTTTTTTTTTATTTATATCAGAATATACATTTGTGTCAGAACTTAATTTGAAGATAACATTTCACTTAAAACAGTGTTTCATTTCTGTTTATTCAGTCACTTATGATGGAAATTATATGAAATATGTTGTGTTTAGAAAACAAATATTGTTCATTTAAACATGCGATATTATATGTTATAAAACCGTTGATCAATATTCGCTTAAATGATAAAATTCATTGCTATGTAACACGTGAAATTTAGAAAGAAAACAAAATATTACGAAATAAGTAGGATTCAATTGTAGCTGCAGATACTGGATGCAGGACAGCCGCTCCTCTGTCAGTCATCATCTTTATTGAGGCTATTTTCTAGATCGGCTGTTTTCTACAAAGACCGATACGGATACAATGTCAAAAAAAGCAACTTTTATTAGAAAAATCTGATTTGCAAGTCTCAGTTTGCTCAGGAACATGAACATGGCATCATATTAAATGTCTAAAGGATCTCTCAAGAGAATAATACAGGCATGTTGTTTCTCGAATCTTAAGTGTATAAGTGCATGTCCTACATCGAGAAGCAGGGATTTTTAAAGACACTTCTTGACGTAATCGTGGTGTTGATTATGTTTTGGGAAGGAGCGACATGCCAAGTAAAGTGTTTGCCTTCACACATCGAATGAAATGCATCATGAATTGTGAAGCCTAACGAGTGATCTCGAAGAGAAATATCTACCATTGTGATAATTACAAGCTGGGATACTGTATGGATTCCTCACAACATACTAATGCATACAGTAGATATATAACCAGATATTGAATCGGAATCCACATCCTTCCATTGTTACAAAACCGTAGATTGTAAGCCTATTAGGCATTAAATGGAAAAGAGTCAAAATGCCCATTTAATAAAGGAATTCCGAGAGAATTGTGCGATCGTATAGGTATAAAACTGACAGCAAAGAGATATAAATGAAGAAAACACAAATTCGACACATTTGATTCATATTCAGGAATGAATATCATTATGTCAATTTATCTGAGGATGAATTGGAGGTTTCGTAAATCTAGAACGAGAGCAATTGGTTAAAAATATAAAAGTTGAAGACAATTTGAATCAGTGAATCATATGTGTGCATTGATTATGAATCAGTCATGTTGATTTGACAGGAAGTGACGGATAATGGAGATAGATTTGTTGCACACGAGGCCAGAATAGTTAATTGTGAGTGAAGGGTATACAATTGTACGTGTGCGTTAACAGTGCACCTGTATGTGTTGGTAACGCCTTTTACATTGTGACGTCTTGCAATTTCAGGGTAATGTTACCATGGTCTGTGAGTATGAATATGATGAAATGGAATGCATGTCTTTTCTTGTTTCTTCATTGTCCACAAAGGGGCTAAACATTAAGGGGACAAACAAGGACAGAGAAAGGGATTAAGTTGATTACGTCGACTCCAGTGCGTAACTGGTACTTAATTTATGGACCCCGAAAGGATGAAGAGCAAAGTCGACCTCGGCGGAATTTGAAATCAGAACATAACGGCATACGAAATACCGCTAAGCATGTCACCGGGCGTCCTAACGTTTCTGCCAACTCACTGCCTTGCCTTTTCATATCCTTAATGCTTTGTCTATGTCCATGTGTTTAGTCTATATCAATGTGTAAATTACTCGTTATCGTGTGAGCGTTTTGCTATGTTTTTCGGATGTATATTGTGTGAGCGTATGGGCTGCTGTCGAATTTATCACGATGTTTGTGTTGATGTGTGCATGCTTAGCAGTTTTATGAGGCGTATCTGTCACTCACTTTGTACATGCATATGTGTGCAATGCGTGTGTTTACATTGTTTTGTGTGCATATGCTGTAATTTTGAATGTTGCCGATGGATTGATGAAACATGATAACTGTGAGTGTTTTCAATGTATGTATTTTCTTAAATTTGTATTTTTCAATATGTATTCGGTGAATGTATGTATGGCAGGAAAATACAAAAGTGTACAAAAGTTTCATAGCGTGTCTCTGTTTTCAACGTAACTGCGTGAGTGGATGAACACAGGCATTATAATCCGGGCTCCTGCAGAACGTCTCGCAGCTCATTTTTTCTCACGGGGAATTCTTCACCCGAAAACTAAGAGAAAGAGGCGTCACCATATTCTTACACAGTGTGGCTGATTTGAATTTAGGACCATATGCGAGTTAGTTACAGTGAGAAACTCCCTAGTTATAGGTCACACATCTGTATCTGACACCGATGAAATAAGTATCGGGCGTGAAAATCCAGAACTGGGGTCTATTTGTTAGACTTAACTATTGAAGGCTGTGCCCCAATATGGTCGAAGTTCAATGACTGACACAAGTAAAAGATAAAGATAAAAAAGAATTCCATTTGATAATTATATTTTTTAGAGGAACGCAATGTTATATTAATTTCAAATATATTGAAGCTTCACGTATACATCACTGATGCACTTGAAATGAAGTATTGATAATAAGATTCTTTTAATTCCGAATACAGAGACAGATAAAACCCCGGGAAATATATTCCTGCTTGAAAAGCTCCCGTAAAATGTACGCAGATGATACTTTAGCCAATCATAAAAACATCTGCTTTGAAACGTGACTGGATGACGCTTAGGTGTTTTATGTTATTTTAAGTATCTCAGAGTGTTTAATTATTCTTTCTATTAAAGTTATACAGCGCGAGATTTGAAGTTAATTAGCCTCAAGGAAATACATTACTTGCAAACAAACACATCGTGGAATGGATTTCTGCGAGTGAATTGTATTAGATTATAAGAAAATCCAGCGCCAAGGGTTGGGCGTTTCTTTGAAATTATTTCAATATACGTTGTTGATTAACAGTTATGTAGAAGAATTGAAGAGATAATAAAATAAGATTGCCATGCGATAGTGTCATAGATTCTCTTAGATTGGAATGAATATATTTTAAGGAAATAGAAAATATCCGTTCAATATGGCCATTCGTAATTAAGCGGAAGCTCTTGGAGAATTACTTTGAGTTTGCCATTACGTTATTTTGTTTAGTCAATACTTATCATTTCGGATCTGAGGTGCACACTGACATACACAAGATTGCCAACATACACAAACGTTGTATTTCAATAAAACAACTGAAATATAGTCATATATATATCCATCCATACATACATACATAATTACATACATATATACATACATACATAAATGGACAGCTACGTACAATACTGACATATAAGCGTACATATATGTATGATAGATCGCTAGCCAATACACATTTTTTTTTCTCTCCGTGTTTCTCTCCTTGTTTCTGTCTTTGTTTCTTTCTGTGTTCCTTTCTCCCCCCCCCCTATATATATACATATTTGTTTATTTTGTTTAAAAGTTTATTCGTTTATTTGTTTCAGTCATGTGACAGCGGCCATACTGGAGCACCGCCATTAGTCGAATAAGTCAACACCAATACTTATTTATTTCTAAGCCTGATACTGATTCTATGGGTCTCTTTTGTAGAATCCCTAAGTTACGGGGACGTAAACACAGCAGCATCGGTTGTCAAGCGATGTCGGGAAGACTTACACAGACACACAAACATATACACACATACACACACACACACACGCACGCACACACACACACACACACACACACACACACACACACACACATATATATATATATATACATATATATATATATATATATATATATATATATATATATATATATATATATATATATATATATATATATATATATATATATATATATATATATATATATATACAATAGGCCTTCTTCAGCTTCCGTCTACCAAATCCTCTCACAAGTTTTTGGTCGGCCCGAGGCTATGGTAGAAGATACTTGACTAAGGTGCCACGCCGTGGGACCGAACCCGGAACCATGTCATTGATAACCAAGCTACTTACCACACAGCAACTCGATTTTTCTTTTGAAAATTATTTTCTGTGTATTATTTCGTATAAGCATCAAGAAGTTTGATAAAAGATTTATTATGATTACTGTATGTCATACTTTAGATATTACCCGGGTAATAAAAGTTTAGTTGGTGCCTATGCTATCCGTCACATGACTGGTAACTCCAGTTTTACGTATGCGGGGCTGATCACTAAGTAACTGGACTGTTACCATAGTAACGTAGCTAAAGAAGGCAGAGTAATGCTGCTTCGCACAGATTGACCTTCAAATCTGCTATGCATGTGCATTAAGCGTTAAGGCTGTCGCTCACATCCGCCGTTTACAGCAGTGTTTGGAATGAAGGTGTGTTGGTGTGATCGTCGCAGTGACCATGACAGAGAGAGTTGAGTAGAGAATCTGCATCAAATTTTGCCACAAGCATGGCGATACATGCTGAGAGGCCTATACAAAGTTTTCAAACATTTTCCATCGTTCTCGACACAATCAAGGAGATATTGTGCAATTGAAACCCGAATAACTTTTTGTCATCTGAAAGCAGTTTAGGTACAAACTTAGAAGACACGCGTCTCATACCAAAATCTTCAGTGATAATGGACTAAACTGAACCGTAACTAATCTGCACATCCTCTAATAACTCATGGATGGGGATTCGACGATTTCCCCTCATAACATCTGTGATATTTTTCTCAGTTCTGCTGTTTTGGTTATCTTGGAACATCTAAACCAGTATCGCCATGACAGCTTGCTCTGTCGTAGTCAATGCGATGACCACATGCTACACACCTTCCTTCCGTGGAATTAAGCCAGAACTTTACAAAGTGCGTATGCACAACAAACATGAAGGTCAAATTGTGCCTAGCAGCTTAACTCTCCCTGCTTTAACTTCGTTACTATGGCAACAACCCGGATACTTATTCCTCAGTCCTTGTAACTTTGAGAAAAAGAAGCGATGGAAACTTTATTAATAGCAAAGTGTTCACAAAAAATCAAGCTCACAGATATACAGAGAAATGTACTTGTATTTACAGTCTTATAATTTTAAATATGGCTTGAGGATATTATCATATATAAAAGTATTCCCGAGACATTCACCACTTACTATAAAATGTATAGAATATGCCCAATTGCAACATATTAATATAAAGATGTGATTGTTATGGCCCTGAGCTGATGCCAGACTAACGAATTTAGAAACATTATTGTTACACACGAAGGTGAATGTTTTAAAAAGAAATTACTGAAGGATCCATATTCAAAGAAATATCAGACTTAAAAATTGTTATATTTTAATATAAAAGAATATAACATGTTTTGAGATATAACATGTGTGTGTATGTACGTGTGTGCGTGTATATCTCTGTGTGCGTTTAAGTAAGCACGTAAGATCATGTCACACGTTCTCATCAAAATATTGAACTTGAATCTCAAATGTATTAAAAGATGACACAAGCAAATCTATATATTAAAACTAGTTGATCACGGCTGGAATATCATTGTTTACCATGTCATCTTGATATACACCTATGACAAAAGAAAAATTAGTCTTTTCTCTTATCTATTTTTCAATCAATCACTCGACCAATCAATCAATCAATGTATCTGTCTGTCTATATGTATGTCTGTCTATATATACATCTGTCTGTCTATATATACATATGTCTGTCTGGCTCTCTGTCTATCTACCTGTCTATCTATCTGTCTATCTATTTATCGATCTATAATCCTTTATTCTTTTATCTTGTTGCAGTCATTTGACTGAAATGTGCTCTTAATGTCCGTTTCTCTCCTCTTCTTTAACACCCTCTCTCCATTTTCCCTTTCATTCTCTCCATTTTAAATAATATTTGTATTTTAAACGAGTTGAATATGCTAAATTTACCCAGTAAAATTATCTAGATTGTTTATATGTCGAATGAAAACACCCAGTCCTGATGTCGGATATACCATGTTTGTATCTCACAAAAGATGCATCAACATATTTTCAGAGTGAGAAAAATTAGGTATTCATTTTCCATTTCTGATTGCATATAATATTTAATAAAAATCATTGATTTCATGAGTTAAAAAATGTTTCTATATACATTCTTCCTAACTAATGTTAGAATAAATAATAAATATAAAAAAAGTTCATCGATTTTGTAAAATAAAATGCGCAAATTCAATAATGAATCTCAAATTATTTTTCTTGCAGATTTTAGTTTTTCTTTCCTTTTTATTCTAAAGTCATCAAATATTTGTATCTAATGACGTGCTTTGAATTTCTAAACAGGAAGTTAATTTTTCTTATGCCTATAATATGTTAAATTTTATTTTATCCAATCAAAATTGCCGTGCTGATAATGTAGGTCATTATAACGTAGTGACTACCATCTTAAATCATGCGAACAATTTTAATTTTGTCTGTGTTTAAAACACACACACGCACGCACACACACACACACACACACACACACACACACACACACACACACACACTTTTCAATAAACAACACATTTTATCATTAATTAGTATTCATTCATCATGTTGAAATATCATGTCAGAAATGGGTTGAATGTATGTTGTAGGTACAGATTGTCTGTATCAATTTGATTTGCGGATACAATTGTATATGCAGAGGGAAATAATCAACATGCGATATCAAAAGTTAAAATCTACATTAAGCGCATAAACTCTTTTGACATTATTGATAATGGACGGATAGGCGTCCTCACCTTGTTTGTTGGTATCATGATGTTTCGGCTGATATACTCTGCAGACCTCATCAGGTCTTCTGGTGGAATTTCGAACCCAGGTGTTTATTTGACTAACGGGGTATTCTGTTCTCATCCCTAATATATGTTGCTGAGGTTATCTTTCTGTTGATATTATTTTTCAAGACCCTCTTTGGAATTAAACTTAGAATCCGAGGGTTACTAGCTCACGAGCATATAGCATAAGCTACTAACACTCAGATTCTAAGTTCAATCCCACGCAAGGACTTGAAAAATATTAATATATTTAAAAAGTAACATCAGCAACATACCTTAGCAATGAGAACAGTGCGCTCTATTAGTCAAATAAAGGGCTGGGTTTGAAATTCCACCAGAACACTTGATGAAGGCTGGAGAGTACATCAGCCGAAACGTAGTGATAACAACAAACAAGATAATGACACCTATCCGTCAATTATTAATATTGTACATAATTCTTCATCTCAAACGGATAGAATAAAAACTCTTTTGACTGTTGCATATCCAAATTTTAATGTAATATTTGTTGTAAGGATAGATTATCCGTGTGAATGGGACGCCAGTCGGCCACGCTGCTATCATCTCCTCTCCAACGGAACCTGTTCATGGCACACTGTAAAGGAGCAAGATGGAATGAAATATATTTCTCATGGAAAGAAAGCGATACCACTTTGCTTCAGAGTAGTGAACACGTGAGTTATCGACCGTGAACCTAAAACGCGAATCGCTCGACCACTTACCCACACATCAAATAAATAACATTTAATTAAATTCCGACAGACAGGAATTCTGTTTTATTCAAGAGCTGGACTGATATTGATTTTTTAATAAGTCTTTTACTTTCTTTATTGGATAAATAATTCCAATACATATTGGAAGGAAACATTCCTACTAAAATACATGCTGATAGATCAATGTAACATTGGCATTGGAAGAATTAATGACTCTTATTGTTAAAACATCACTTTTTGGTAATAGTGCACTTCTTTAGTATCCAGAGGCATAAACAGATAAATACTTTGTTAGAGAATAATACCTACTTCTTGGCAATCGCATTGAATAACTCTGCTAAGCTTGACTTAAAGTTTAGTGGTCTATGAGTATTACACATAGTCGTAATTATACATTTAGTAGAAGTACTCTTTATAATCTTAAGTGTCGTGGCAACCAAATAGTACAGCGTTCACAGATAGGAACATTGCATTCATATAGTATATGTGTGTGTATCAATAATTATATGCACGCATGCATATATCTATCTATCTATCTATCTATATCTATATTTACACACACACACACACACACACACACACACACACACACACACACACACACACACATATATATACATATATATATATATATATATATATATATATATATATATATATATATATATATATATATATATACATATATATATATATGTATATGTTTATGTTTATGTATATGTATATGAGTATACATATATACTATTGTTTAATCTCGCTTAATTCTCTTGGTCCTTATCTTTATGAAAGATAAACTTCCATGACTGGCTCCCATTCACATCCCATTTCTTGGCAATAAGCGTTAGACCTACTGATAGCAATAGGAAGAAATCATAAATTTTAAAGCAATTGTTCAATATAGTATCGATCAACAGCATCAATCCATATCCGATACAAATACCAATGAAATGTTTGAAAGACGCATACACGTAATTAACGAAAATCACCTATTGAACACTCTTATTCATATTAAAATGCCTAATCTATCGTCATACTATTGGAAATCCATGCTTTAATTCAACCTTCGTCTTCCACTTCAATACCTAACGATTATTCCGTGTCGAGCGTCACTTTAGGCGCAAAATATACCGTTACGTGAGACTAACGCACGGACGTAGAGTGAGACGTAGAGAAGGTTCTAAATTTACTTACGTGTTCGTTCTGCACAAACACTTCAGAGAAGATATTCAGAGCATTGATTGTTTCGCATTACCATTAGACCTGTTCGGTCAACCGTGTCAGCCTTTACTTTCGACACTAAGCTTTGGCAGTGATACTAACAAACGGACGTAGCGGGGAACCTACAAGAATCTCTAAGAAGTCATGTGACTGTCCTCTACCAATTAAATCCTATTGAAAACATATACTAATTTGAACCATGACCTACCTATTTTGATAGGGCAAAAATCAAACACTAGTCAGAAGCAAAACAGCAACAACATAAGCCACGTCTTTCTATTTGAAACTTTTCAAAATCGTTGTAAACTGTGAAACCGGTTCAATCTATAAATACAGTGAAAAATCTTTCAAGTACACACATTGCCATTTCAGCTTCTATTTTTTTTTTCTATCTTAGTATAAATTTGAGTGACGTTTCTCTATCCGTTACGTTTTTATGTTCATCAACTCCTCTTAGACCGTTCGTGCACGGACAGCGAAACTCCCCTAATCCCAGGGAATGTCTATTTTTGAAGGGCCGCCTAATTGGGACCCCTCTGACCCCCACCCATATTTTGACTGCATTTTAAACTAAATATATGGCATTGGCAACCAAATCGGAGCAATGACGAGATATTTCTTACCATGAACTACCAGGGAATATCCGAAGGAGGTCAGTATATGAAAGGTCCTTCACATGGGGCCCTACTGGCTCCCTTATTTCTACTGCATTTACCTTGTTCCTACGTTTATTGATTAGCATTATTGCTTAGCATATTTGCAGAAATGAGTTTCATTACACAAGGGAAGGGTAGAATATATATATATATAAGGCACGTACCTTCGTCGTAAAAAGACGGACTTTTCATAGTTGTGGCCAGTCAGTAGCCAAAGAAACAGATTTCAACTCAAACAAGCAGTAACTTTCCTTGGTTTTAGTCTCAGAAACCTTGAATTTACCCAATTTTATATACCCCCTGGAGAATCAAATATAAAACAACAGTGCCTACAAAGCACTCGAATAATCTCAAGATTAGCTCTAAAGCTAGACTCGGGAGTACGCTTAATTTCTCTTGATTTGTATTAAACACGCCGCTCTTTCTCGTTTGTACTAAATACACTGGACTCTCTCACACAAACTCGGATATAGCCACGCATTTCCGAATATATCAACATAAAATCTCCGAACGGCACATTCATGATGATACATCGAATCAGCAATAACTAAAGTATAATGTATAATACTAATCTATCCACTGAATATGGTCAATGATATTTTAAAATACCACTGGTTAGAGACCAAAAACAGTGCACTGATAAACGCTTGGTACGCTCATCATTGCGATGGTGTGTGTTGGTACATCTGTATCGCTGCTTCTACGTTGTCTGTTATACGTGCAGCTTCCACGTTATGTGTTATACGTGCAGCTTCCTTTTTCCTTCTTTTTTTCCGTCTTTTTTATGTTTTAAGTTAATCTATTTGACTGTTAATAAACTTAATATTACTGGACACTAATCAATGTTAAATTCATTAACTTATATCTCAATGTTGTACAACATAGCATTTTGGCAATAAATTCATATAATTTTAGCAATTTGAGAAAACTAAACAAAGTTGTAAATTTTCTAATTTCAAATAACGTTCAGAGAGAGAACGACTAATATAATTGTTACCATATATATTGGTAAAAA
Organism: Octopus bimaculoides; assembly: GCF_046866305.1. Taxonomy (NCBI): domain Eukaryota; kingdom Metazoa; phylum Mollusca; class Cephalopoda; order Octopoda; family Octopodidae; genus Octopus; species Octopus bimaculoides. The sequence goes on from NC_142929.1 coordinate 143,074,400, forward strand.
TCATAAAGACTTTAAGTTAAACATTTAATGAGGAAATAATATATGCTCAGTGCAAGTAATACAAATTTATGGATAAAAAATTCAGTGCTAATCAGTAAATAAATACTTAGTAAGTTTTATAATTCCTTCATCGTAATTGTGGGGAAAGAAAGCAAATTTGATCAAATTAAATTATGTCATTTAAATTGACGACAGCTAATAAGAGAGGAAAATTAATCAAATGCTTATGAAATTTCATGACGTATATTTTGCCTTCAATAGCTAGGTTTGATGCTGAAAGTAACAAGTTCAATTATTACAGAAAATCATTACAAATGTGTCGTGTATAACTGAATTACTTATTAGAGATGAACAAAATTTATAACTATTGTTGTACTCCATAGAATACTGAATATTTAGGCAAAATAAACATCAGAGAGGATCTGCCCCATGCAGAAGCTGCAGGAATTGATCAGAGGTTTTTAAGGACTTCTAAATCCTTTGCAAGGCTCGCAATACTTCCGAATCTACAGTGTATGTTTGAAGGTCACAGATATTTCGTGCCTTAGCCAGTCTGCACGCTTCACTAGAGTAGGGTAGTGAGGATTGAGCTTGTCTTCACAGAAAAAAGGAAAGTTTTCATTCACTGTCTTTTGTCAATTGTAGCCATCTTGAGCTAGTTGCAGTCGCCGTGGCTATTTCCATGATGGCTTTCTTCAGTTGTCTGGGCTCCGGATGAAACTTCTGCAGGAAATAGAGCACTGATAAGGATGGCAAACTGCGGTAGCTGACTTCAATGGGACTTGAGGCTGCTTGCCCTTCAGAACGTCTACATAGACTAAGCGCTGACGTTTCAATTTCTTTACCTGGTAAGAAATATCACTTATGTCCTTCTAGATCACTGTGAGTTCGACCACAATCGTTGCTGGTGTATTGCTGGAGAGCAAGAACATGTCTGGTGACAGTGACGTTACCACATTCTGTTGTGGGAATATAAGTCTAAGTCTGCCCTTCATATTCACCTACATCTCCCAATCCAAGACTGAATACAAAATAGAAAATGGGTCCCCTACATTAGCTTACGCCTTAGGAGCTTACAGCTTATGTACGTTTTCTATTTTTGAGACAGTGTAAGAATACTACCAATAAATTTTAGCGTTTGGTGCTTGTTCTGAAATAGTGTTCTGGGGTAGCTAACACTATGGAACTAAGTATTATTTCATAATTTCTTTTGTTTTATATTGTGTGATAATGTATTTTCAGAAAATATTGAATCGCAGTTATAATTTCTTTCAGAAACATAGAGGAAAATATTTAATGAAAAGCAACGAGAGAAAATAAACAGTAAATAAAATAACAAAATTTTCTGAAATATACATTATCGTAGGTAATACAGAAGTGCAAATCATATTAATCAGTGGAGGAATTCTTGAAAGAGTATGTTTTATGTTATTTATATGTTATAAATGTAGTGATTGGTTTTCATATAATCAAATAACTAATTTTCTCCCATTACAAAAAAAAAATGTTAAAGTATATTATAAAATTTGCAAAAATTTATAAATTCAAAACCCATATGAAAGTTATGATTAATGGAAGTGCAATCACTTTTTGTTCTCTTTTTTTTTCAAAACACACACACGTACACAAACAGATACACATGCAGACGAACGCGCACACACACACACACACACTCATGCATATATGTGTGTCTGTGTGGAGAGAGAGAGAGAGATTCAAATAAACAGATAAAACACTGATATATATATATATATATATATATATATATATTATATATATATATATATATATATATATATATATATATATATATATATATATATATATATATTACATATGTAACATGTGACAATTATATCATAACGTATTAACTAGTTAATAACTAACATAATAATTTTAATAACACTAATATCCTAATATATTCATACTAATAAAGAAAGACTAATTTAAAATTACTAGCTAGACACGGTTATATATAAAATTTTAAACTCATATAAAGCATCAACACAAAAAAAAAATACACGCTATTCACCGAACTACTATACAAATCCAGTTTAGAGTGGACATTTATTTATATTTATATATATTTTATCTAATATTCATGATAGAATCTGTTAAGATATTACGGAGATGAATTAAGTACCAGTTGAGTACTGGAGGCGATGTAATCGACTTCTGAACAGCCCGCAAATTTCAGGCCTTGTGCTATTGGTAGAAAACATTATTATTATTATTATTATTATTATTATTGTTATTATTATTATTATTATTAGTAGTAGTAGTAGTAGTAGTAGTAGTAGTAGTAGTAGGTGCAGCAGCAGCAGTACTAGTGGGAGTAGTAGTAGTAGTAGTAGTAGTAGTAGTAGTAGTAGTAGGGGCAGCAGCAGCAGTAGTAGTGGGAGTAGTAGTAGTAGTAGTAGTAGTAGTAGTGGTAGTAGGTGCAACAGCAGCAGTACTAGTGGGAGTAGTAGTAGTAGTAGTAGTAGTAGTAGGGGAAGCAGCAGCAGCAGCAGCAGCAGCAGTAGTAGTAGTAGTAGTAGTAGTAGTAGTAGTAGTAGTAGTAGTAGTAATATTGTTATATTTTTTTCATTGACGCTTTCGCTCAGACAAATGTTCTACTGTCACTATACCGAAAGAGCGAACCGTATCAAATGGTCTAATGTCCTTGGGGGTCATTCCTTCTCTTTTAGCTTTCTATCGCATTCCTTAAGAAACCTTGCTGTTCCTACCAGTGTTGTTTTCTGCAACGACCCCGTCCTGATGATAATTCTAAGCTTCTCAAATCATCCATCCAATATTTTAGTAACTGCTCCCAGTTACAAACCATGATCGGTACCACTTCTATGTACCCAAATCTCCATAGTTACCTGATTTCCCACTTCAGCTCCTGATATTTCTCCATTTTTTCACTTTCTTTCACATTCGCCCATTCGTTCCATTGTTGTAGTTCTACGACAACAATGTCACCGTGGATGGTCATGGCACAAATATATACTGTTCATTTTCAGCTATGCTTTCCGATTCGTGCTTATTTCATGTCACTTCTGGAATATTAATAATAATTACTCCTCTTCCTCCTCCTCCACCTCCTCCTCCTCCTCCTCCTCCTCCACCTCCTCCTCCTCCTCCTCCTCCTCCTACTACTACTACAACTACTACTACTGCTGCTGCTGCTGCTGCTGCTACTACTACTACTACTGCTGCTGCCCCTACTGCTGCTACTACTACCACTACCAGCACCACCACCACCACCACCACTACCACTACCACTGCTGCCACTACTACTACTACCACTACTACTACTACTACTACTACCACTACCACTACCACTACCACCATTACTACTACTACTGCTGCTACTACTACTACTACTACTACTACTACTACTACTACTACTACTACTACTACTACTACTACCAACACCACCACCACCACCAGCATGGGTTCTGCATTCTTTAAGTGACAACAACAAAAATTATCGAGCCACAATCTCCGCTGGTTTGCTTTCTCATCACCGTTCAACCCATGGACACAAGCAGCGATTTCTTTACCGAATCATTACTGACGACAAAAAAATGGTGCCTGTACATCAATATGAAGCAGCGTAAGGAATGGCTTAGCCCCGATTAACAAGCGACACCGCGCGTGAAACAATACGTTTTCCCCAGACCATGTAGCAAATTCAAAAAATGAATTTAAATATGACCCAGAAGAGGGAGTCAACTTCGAAGCATATTACCGAAGATTTGATCAAGTTTTTGAAAAAAAAAATGCCAAGACTGAACGGACCAAATGAAAACGATTCGAATTCTGAAGAAACTGGTGACGATAGAGCTCTAAAAATAATGTGACTTTATATTGCTTAAAAAAGTTTCTGACATAAATTTCACGGACATAATTCACATTTTATGTAGGATGTTTAATGCAAAAATTTTAAGCCAATAATTTTTTTTTTATTAAGGCTGCGAAATGGCAGAATCGCTATCATGCAGGTCCATTGCTTAGCGGCATTTCGTCCTTATTTATGTTCTGAGTTCAAATTCAGCCGAAGTTAACTTTGCCTTGCATCCTATCGGTGTCATCAAAATAATTAAAAACCATTTAATCACTGGTGTCCAGTAACGGGAGTTAATCCCTTCCCGAAATAGCTGATCTTGCGGCAAAATTCGAAACAAATATTTTACTGTGTTGTGTATTACCAAGAATATAATCCTGACTGAATTCTCTCCCTGAGGGTACGTTTGTTCTCAACTAAAGTGAATTGTTTTGGTAAAAACTGTAACCATGATCAGTGAAAACGGTTACTTCATTATAGATTATTTATTCATCTACATAATTTCCCATAATTTCTTGTTGTGCAAACCATATAAATGGATATTATATAATGCAATGTGAACATAAATTGTAAGAAACGAGTTATGAAGGTATTTGCTCTAGCTATTCTGCGTTTTTAATCCGTAATGCTAATTAAGTTCTCCATACTCTAAGAAAAAAACAATTCGCCAATTTTCTTGTATAATACTTTCGCATATAAATGCGTTTCGTTTTAATCCAATAAAAAATGTTGTTTAATTCGTATTTGTTAATTGTACATAAAAAGCAAACAAGTTCACCGCAAATCGAGAAAATATATACCGGAAGTATTGCAACATAAAGGCAAAAAATGGAAAACCAAAGCAGGGAAGAATATTACGATGCATATCTAGCACAGCAGTCACTTCTGAAACAAGCAGAACTTTGGGAAAACAAAAAAGGACAAATTAATTCTATCGTCAGTATGTGAAATGATTATTCCATTTCTATATTTAAGAGATGAGGAATTATGTACATTATTTACATTATTTACATTTGACGGATATTTGTCCTCATCTTGTTACTTGTTAACACAACGTTTCGGCTGATATACCCTCCAGCCTTCATCAGGTGTCTGGGTGAAATTTCGAACCTGGGATCTCATTCCTAAGATATTTTTCGATGTTTTTGCTGTTATTATTATTATTATTATTATTATTATTATTATTATTATTATTATTATTATTATTATTGTTGTTGTTCAGTAATTTTATTTTATAACGTGCTTTCACTTCACTACCGAGCGCAGCTCTGTGCGCCTTGGGTATGTGCAGGACACCTGATGAAGGCTGGGGAGTATATCAGCCGAAACGCTGTGTTAACAACAACCAAGATGAGGACAAATATCCGTCAAATCTAAATAATACTAATTGTACCATGTTAATCGATGGTTTTCGTATTCCTCATAATTTAGAGAAGCGTAATGACTTCTCATGAAGGGAATTCGATGCTGGGTTTATAGTATGATTCCTATGGATGATTTGAAAAATAGAGAATGAGTACAATTCATGACAAATTACTCGACAATATTATATCATTTTATTCCGTAATACACTTCCTTAAAACTTATGCTTTCAGATACTGAATTCACATTTGAAAAATGTATCACTAAATTTTTCACTCGTCTCAAAACATTATTCTTCAAATTCTCTTTTATTCTATTTTGTTAAAAAATATATATAAGAACTAAAATATATATTCCACTGACTTAACAATAATCTAAATCACAGAACAATTTACAAGCAATATTTTAAATCTGTTTTCTATGTTTATCATAACCCGTTTTTATAGTCACAAATAAAATAAGAGAGAAAATTTTCAGGTAGGACACGCATTTAAATACTGCACCTATTTCAATATATATTTACTGCTGATTCATCAAAATAACCACATTTGCAATTTTTTTTCACTTGCTTTCTTTGTTTCAGCGATACAAAATGGAAAGTAATAATGCGATAAAGAAATATACTTTTAAAACATATAAATTATAAAAGTAAGTAAACATAATAGTAGAAGAAAAATAAGATAGAAGTAATATATTATTTTAGTCTTTCAATTCGATGAATAAATTCTTCAAAATTACAGAGATATTCATCAAAAGTTTATATATGTGTATATATTTGTGGATAGAGTGAATTGGAGGCAAAAATCCGAGCTGCGTTATATTATAAATTATCAGCAGTTGCGTAATGCATTTCTGATTACATCAATGTGAATAACATATATCTCCATTTTCTTCACAACAGACATCAAAATACAATTTAATCCACGTCAAAACGTTGATGGAGAAAATATATGAATTTTTATTTTTATAGTTTGGGAGAAGAATGCCAATAAATAAAAATATAAATAACGTTATCAAAAATACCGTATGTATCTCATTTGTGAATCAATGTTCTCAGTATAGTAGACTGAAGAGATGACATTTTTGAATGAAACACATATGCATAAAAGGTGGGTGTGTACGTTTATGCGCACATTTGTGCCAGTGTATGTGTATAGTTGCATACATATATTATTCAGGAAACAACATCTGATAGATATATTTAAAGAAATATAAAATATAGATATGTACATTCAAACAAACATAAGATATAGATATACATATATTTAAACAAATACATCTTTCTATATACAAACAAATATAGATATGCATATATATATATACCTATACATATACATTTATATATATATATATATATATATATATATATATATATATATATATATATATATATATATATATATATATATATATATATATATATATATGGGAGAATATACGAAAAAACAACAACAGACGAGGACAGGTGGTGTAAATAACAAAAGGATGTATTAGTATGACGCTCGGGAATACGGAAAGTCTTTGACGTTTCGAGCTACGCTCTTCAACAGAAAGAATACGGAGACAAGGAGAAAAGCACGAAGAAAAAAAAATTTAATAGTGTCCAGTCAACGGTCATATATATACATATATACCAACATTTGTATATATATATATATATATATATATATATATATATATATATATATATATATATATATATATATATATATAAATATGTATATATATATATATATAAATATATATATATATATATATATATATAAATATATATATATATATATATAATATATATATATATATATATATATATATATATATATATATATATATATATATATATATATATATATATATATATATATATACATTTATACATATATACATACATACGTGTATAATTAACACAATCAAATATACATTTAATTTATCTTTATTATTCAATTATATAAATTTTGTATACGGTATCCAACTGAAGTACCGGTGAATTGGATGTTTAACACACCCTTTGAAGGATTTCTCTTCCTCAGTTTGTTACTTATGTATATATATATATATATATATATATATATATATATATATATATATATATATATATATATATATATATATATATATATAGATAGATAGATAGATAGATAGATACACGTATACACAGACTCACACACACACACATATATATATATATATGTGTCGTATGCAGGAACTAACATGTTATACTTTTGTTTATCTTAACTTCTGCTTCATATATTCTGTAGAAGATATCTAGTTTGCTAAGTACCGTTCCAGACGAAACAATGTACTGGAATCTGACTGAGAATTGACATTTGAAATGGAGCTCTAACTCATATAGTAATGATCGTACATCTAACTGTACACATAAGATTCACCATATATATATACTAGCAAATGCACCCGTGCTTTGGACGGTGTAATTTATTATAATGGTGTACTCCTGTGGACGGTTTAAGTTGAATTAACCCGTAGTTAGAAGCTGTTTTATGTTGATAAGCGTAAAATGTATGATTACCCTTTTCGTTAACGGTTTATGATATGGTATTAAGCAACTTAGGTAATATATGAATTTTTTTGAACACAAATTTGTCAGCTAGAAATAAATGAAAGTCTATGAAATGAGAGATTGCATTGCTGTAGGTATTAGGGATCCTATATGTTGCTTCAAACGTTTTGTATCATGTAAGGATTTTTCTTGTAATGCCTGATACAACGGAACTGAAGCTGTTTTTATTTTTTTTAATGTAAGCCATGTATGATCAAGAAAGCAAACATTTATAGTAAACACGCAAATAGAATAATGACAGGTACAAAAATAAATGTCAGAGCATATTTATAAGCGAACAGCGTGCACGAAGTAAGAAGGAAATGAAGCAAAATATCAGTAGTCTGATTGCTAAATGCTACAGTTTGGCGTAGATGTGAAGATTACAGTAGAGGTATAAAGGCTGTAGGGCTGCTTTGTAGACGGCATTTTTGATTTTACCTTCAGGAACATAGATGAATAAATTGTCTGGATGGCTAACTCTGGAACTGTCCATGTGAAAGCACGACATTCGAAGGTCCAATCCGACAATTTTCAACGACTGACCTGGTGTTTTGTTAACTGTCATGGCAATGCTGAGTTTGAGAGGGAACTGAAGTCTCTGCATAGATTAGGGGAAGTCTATTGGGGTTAGCGGAATTTTCAGAATGAAAACGGTGTCGACTTTGCCGTGTCCAATGATAATTTGGGATTCAATGACGTGGTCCATCATTTGTTAGACCACAATGCGAGTTTCATTGAATAGTGTGGCTGCGTTTAGATTGCGTAGGAGGTTGATAGAGCAACCGACTTTTAAGTGGAGTTTATGAGGAGGGGATACTGGAGGATCGTATTACCTTCTGGTCCAGTGTAGTCCGATTTTAACCTGGTGTTGGACCGATAGTGGAGTGCTTGAAATTTTATTGCATTGAATTACATTTTATATTTGTTAGCCCATTTGTATATTTCATTTAGGTCTTTCAGCAGATTTATGATGTCATCTGTGTTCCTAACTGCCTGCGATACTTTTGTGTAGTCAGCATAACTGGTCAGATTAGGTGCCTGTACTGCGGAGGGCATGTCTGAGAGGGCCACCACAAATAGTAGTGGCTCCAGTACATTTCTTTGTGGGACACCGCTGAGGATTGGTGTCTCTTCAGAATGAGCACCATTGGCTACAAATGTCTGACTCCTGCCCTTCATAAAATCATGCAGCCACTCTCCCAGTTTCCCAGTAATACCAAGGTTTCGCAGCTTGTGACATATCATGCCCTGATCAAACTTGTCGAAGGCCTTGCCAAAGTTGAGGTATATCACATCTAGCGCTGACCGGTTTAGCTGTGATTTCAGTACCCAGCTAATATGCTGCAGCAGTTGTCTGATGCAGGTCTTCCCTACACGAAAGACATTTGTTTGTGAGAAGGTTGGTTTCTTCTAGGTACAAGATCAAACCTTTTCTGACAATGTACTCCATTGTCTTCCTAACGTATGTTCTACTCCCTCCTTTATGGAGAGGGCATGTTACACCCTCTTTTAGCACGTTGGGAAGTTTACGACATGCAAAGAAACACTGACAGAGTATTTGCAGGGGCTTTACAAGAGTATCTGTTGGAGTATCTGTTTTTCATGTGACCTCCAGTTGGTCTTATAGGCTGGATAGGGTTTCAGCGCTATCTATGCGGAATTTATCTTTAGTTAATTCCGGGCCATACATTGTCAGTTCTATCATGTTATGGCTTGAGAATATTGTCGGTGATATATTTCCGTTGTGGATAATTTCCACGTTGTTTGTAAGGCAGAGATACAGAATATTTTTATGTCTGATTGGAGAGTGTATTATCACCCTGAATACAATTTTCGTTAGATCAAGTAGAGATTTCGCTTGATTTCGCTCTTTGTGTGTCATTCTCAGAGTTATGTGGGCCACAAGCCATCTGATATTGGGGAAGTTGAACTCAACAGCTGCATCTTGTATTGCATCTGCATATGGCTACCGACTGGCCTTCTATTCTGCAGGTTGGTGTTGGGAGAAATTTTTTTCCAACTGTTGTTGTTTCTTTCGTTGGGTATGTGATGGATTTTACTCCAGCGCTGTTTGCACAAAGCGGCAGTTCGTCCCACACTCTACATGCCAGCAGACACCGTTTTAGTGGAACTTGCAGATAAAATTATGTATATTTTTTATGATGGCGTGCTGGCAGAAACGTTAACACACCGGGCGAAGTTCGACTGTTTTTACGTTCTGAGTTCAAATTCCACCGAGGTCGACTTTGCATTTCATCATTTCGGAGTCGATAAATTAAGTACAGGTTGCTCACTGTGGTTGCTCTAATCGAGTGGCCCCCTCCCTCAAAATATTCGAGCCTTGTGCCTTGAGTAGAAAAGAAAATAAAAATATTGGGAACGTAGGTGAAATGTACAAAATACAAAATCTGACTAAGATATTGTTAGAGAAACTAAGCATCTACATTCCAAAATTACGGTGGATACTGTAGTAGAAGATACTCTTTTCAGGAGAAATTGTTAGAAATCCAGATGAGAGCGTATGAAATTTAAGTATATTAGTTCCGGATAAATAAATTTGCAAAGGAATAGTAACAGAAAATATGAAAAGGCAAACGGATGCAATGTCGGTAAAATAGAAAATTTATTTGATTACCCTCCCCTATCCTTGAAGAAAAACAGTCACGGAAGATCAAATGCATTCACGACAGAATGCGTGTTGTGAACTGAAAGAATACTTGGAAGTTGATCAGGACCTTTTTGCGAAGGTTATCACTGGTGAAGAAAGCTGGTTCTACTGAATTTGAAGATGTGCAAAAGATGAAGAAAAGAAAAATTGGAGGCGTTAATATGCATCACTTCGAAAGAGTTCCAGCAAGGCTTCGAATAGTGGAAATGTGTAAACATGTAAAACTAAGTGAATAAAATGACCTGGAGAGAAGGCTAGAAACGTATACGGTAACATACACATGGAGGATCCTGGATACGGTAATATACACATGGAGGATCCTACTTCACAGCTTTGGGATTTAAAAGCCATACCAATAAAAGAACTGGATGGTACTGCATAATACCTAAGATACCGTATTATTCATGTCAGAAAAGAACCCAATATTGCAACAGCTTGGGTTTCAGGGAACCACTACTATTTAATATCCTGCCAAGGTACCAAAGAGTTTTGCAAAGTGTAGATGTGGAAAGGTTCAAAAAGCACGTGGAAAAATTTCTAACCGAAATCCCAGACGAGCTTACATGGCGATAAGATGGACGAAGTAGAGCGGTTTACGTCCAACTCGCTCCTTCGCCAAAAGCAGTACGGAAAGAACATCCCAAAACACTTAAACGCAGTGCTCCAGCATGGCTCCTGCCTCAGGCTAAACCCGTAATGAGATGACAGAATGAAAGCATATACCTTGGCCCCTATTACTGTTCAATGCGTAGTTTCGAAAGCAAAGCAAACGATGGCCTATGTGAATGTATATAGTGTATATGTTATATACAGACACATACCTTCGCACGCGTGTGTGTATGTATTCACTAATTCGAATATACTGGCTTTCTGAATCGAATTGGTATAGGACAAATATGCATTGTAGTAAACTAGAATATACATGAAATTTGTACGAGTGTTTGCTATTGAACATCATGTTTAATCTTTCTTTGTTCCGCTTTCTCCTATAAGAATGATCAAACTGATAAATCAGCCCATCAGATATAAAGAAGAAATAAACCATAACATGATCACGTGCTAATGCAAAAATTTACCATAGGCAAGTATCTGTATTCTTTGATATATTTTGTTAGTGCTGCAGTAGGAATTTTCTGAAGTTGTTTTCGTATTGAAAAACTACTTGTTATCAATAAAAAGAGGAAAAAAAACTTCGAGTGTGAGGAAATCATTGTTCCAGAGATGAATGCCATATATCCAGAAGATAGGGTATAAAGGATATAAGTATTTGATTTGTTGCATAATTATGAGGTGAAACAGAAGGAAATGAAACGTAAATCTGCAACTGAACACAAAAGCTAGGTCACGAGTAGAAACAAAATAACATGTTTACAATATCGGTGAAAATATCGAAGCATTGCTGTTGTAATATGTTAGTATAGTTCGGGATTTCTGCAATGATAAGTAACGAACTGGAATGGAAAACAGATAAACGTAGTAGAAATACGTTAGCTATATACAATGGTTTGCATCAGCTAAACAGAATCTATAGATTATTTTTCATAGGAAATTTAGAACCAGAGGCTATTTAGTGTAAATATGCATCATATTTTCTAAAAATAAAACTGAAAATTGTCAGAAAATTCAAAACGAAATAACATGTAGAAGAATATGAATTTCCTATACAACAGTTATGCCAGTTATGAAGCTTTTACGTTAAGTTTATGTAACATTTTTCTATACAATCTACAATTTTTTCAGTGGAATTCATAATTATGGCTTTCGTTAAAGATATTCACCCATTACCTACCAGCGATCTCATATGAGTTCACTTAGAAATTAAAAATTTCGTAATTATCTGTTAATAATTACACATATGTAACCTTTTTGCTATGTCTACTAGGTATATTTCTCTGATATTCAAATGAGGTTTGCTAATTTTTCACCCAATATCTCGCTTATTTCTATTTAAAATGTTATTTTGAAATGTTATTTTGATCATTCCAGCGTGTTTCTAAGGCTGTTTTATGCTAGAAATCAAAGTTTCATAAAATAATTCCAGTTAAGAGAATTATGGGAGGTAATAGGTTAAAATTGATTGTCATGTTGGATATAATTGCTTTTTATATCCTGTGGATGGTCTTTGGAGAGAATACATTTAGACTGCTGCTCCCATTTATGGTCAACACACAATAAACAATTGACGACAGAATTCGAAGCAAAAAAACGAGGCTACACAAAGAAAAGCGTCTCAATGCAAATTATCAGCTACCGGGAAATATTGCAAGAAAACTCTTCTCCCTTCACGAAGGCGGACAAGATATGTAGTGATATACATCTGGAAAGTCCTGGAAGGCCTTGTGCCAAATTTTGGCATTGAAAGTTATAAAAACAGCAGAATGGAGTTGCCACAGCTTAGTATTCAAAAGCCTACTATTCTTCAATATGTTTCCAAAAGGCCAGAGAAACCGCCATGGTCTGGATGTAGGTGTCTTCAAAACATAATTGGATCCCCTCCTCTCAAGGTTTCCAGACAAGTTTAACCCACAGCAGGAAACAGACCTAGGAGGTTTCATATAATGGTGTAGCACAGTCATCGGTGGTGCCCCAGCATGACCGCAGCTTTGAAGCTGAAACATTTGAAAGATTTAAAGATTTCTATAAAATTATATGTGTATATATATATATATATATATATATATGTATATATATATATATATATATATATATATATATGTATATATATATATATATATATATATATATATATATATATATATATATACGCATGTATATACACACACATATATATATGAGCATATAGGTACAAACATATATATGTGTATCGTAGGTATTTATACACATATGCATACATACATATGTATATTATATATATATATGTATACATATACATACATCTGCATATATGTATATATATATATATATATATATATATATATATATATATATATATATATATATATATATATATATATATATATATATATATATATATATATATATATATATATATATATATATATATATATATATATTGTAGTTTCATCTCAGAGTTGTGGCCCTGTTGAAACACCGCCGTTTTGCTACACTGTTATTACTGACGCCCTCCTCTAATATGTGGCACTTGGTAAAGAATGGAAGTTGCTTTTAGGTACGTTCATCTGGGACACTCAACAGGAAGTGGTCCAGTTTTGATTTGAAAACACTTACATCCACTTTGTGTAGGTCTCTCAGGCTAGTTGTGAGAATATTAAAATGCTCTGGGCCCTTGAAACTCAGGCTGTTGCAGTAACTGCTCATGAAATGCGATGGCATTGCTGGGACATTTGGCACTAATAAATGTCTGAGCGACCTATAAAGAGTAGCTGCACGACATCGTGAAGTATAATTTCCCCTTAAATGTAGGTAACGCTTAGGGGTGGATGTTACTGTAGATTGTAGCCCCTGGAAGACACCTCTTCCAGCTGGCTATTGACACACTTTCTGTGCCCTATTACCCTTGAGCGTTAGCCTCATTTAAGTGGTAAATATACTTCACGATATCATGCAGCTACTGTTTATACCTCGCTCAGAGATTTATTATTGCTTGTTTACACTTTTTTGGAGATCAGTGAGTTTTCATCACTGGAAATAGTACATATATATATGTATTTGCATTGAGATCCACTTCACATCGATAAACGGTGATTGTCACATGCTGATGACGGGTCAATACCCAGAAACTCGGGTCCGTGTGTATCACTTCAGCTTGGTAATAGGAAGGATGGCTTCCCTTTGCAAATACTGATAGGGCACAGAAAGTGTGTCAAAAGCCAGCTGGAGGAGATGTCTTCTTGGGGCTACAAGCTACAGTAGCATTGGCCCTTAAGTGTTAGCCACATTTAGGTGGCAAATATACTTCACGATGTCGTGCAGCTACTGTTTATATAAATCATCTAATAAATTGATATTTAAATAATAAGAATTAAAAAAATATTAAATTATTTCTTTGTAATTTTCTTTTCCTCCATCTATTGTGGTAAAATTTGGTATGTACTCAAAATATTCAAAGACGTTTTATCCTTTTGTTATAATATCATTCTTAATAATCTTCTTGATTACCTTAAATTTTACCTTTATACAATAAGACAATATTGTTTGAAATGATCTTTATAAATTACTTGATTTATCCCTTTCTTAAATGGCTCTAAATGACCCTTCTAAACAAGTACCACTAAGAAACTATAAATTTCATGTAGGGAGTAACAATAATGACTTCTTAAACATATAAAATAGCCTTTAGTTTTTTTTTTTAAGCTCTATTGTGAGAAAATTTTGTTATATACTCAAAATTATTCAAAAATTTCTATCTTTTTGTTATAATATTCTTTTTAATAATCCTCTGAATAACCCTAAACTTTAACTGGCAGAAACGTTGGCACGCTGGTCGAAATTCTTAGCGGTATTTCGTCTGTCTGCAGGCTCTGAACTCAAATTCAGCTGAGGTCGACTTTTTCTTTCATCCTATCCGAGTCAATAAATTAACTACCAGTCGCTTATTGTGTTTCATAACATAGAAACGTAAAAACACATACGACCACACATACGTGATCTGTGACAACATACACATAAACACGTACACAATTCAACATTATAGATATAAGATTTAGTTTCTGTGTTTCTTATATAAACACGTGCACGCATTGCTATTTTATAACTGTCTTCCGTTATCTCTTTCTCTCTCTTCATTGCTACCATCTCTATTCCTTTCTCACCCCTCTCTCTCTCTTCCTCTCTCCCTCTTCTCTCTCAAAAACATTCACTACAATATAACTCATGTTCGTCAATGTTTCGTAAATATACCACGATTTTCTTTAGGGTGTTAGTGTTAGGGTTTATGTATCTCTCTCTCTCTCTCTATCTATCTATCTCTCTCTCTCTTTCTCTCTCTCTCTCTTTCTCTCTCTCCCTCTATTTCACTCTCTCTTTCTCTCTCTCTCTCTCACTTTCTCTCTCTCTCTCTCTCACCCCCTCTTTTACTCTTACTCTCTAAATTATATGTTGAGCGCATAATTACTGCACTGGAAAGTTCACATCGAAAAAATTCCATTGATGTAAACATTTTCAAATTCCGTTTACTTTGTGTGATTTAAGGAAGATTTGGTTGTTATTTCTAGCAACTTTTATATTTCTTCCCTTCTACCTGTACACACAATCATTGACTACAATATAACTCATGTTCATCAATGTTTGGTAAATATACCACAATTTTCACTAGGGTGTTAGGGTTAGGGTTTTAGGGTTAGGGTTAGGGTTTAAGGTTAGGATTACGGTTAGTGTTACGGTTTTAGGGTTACGGTTAGGGTTTTAAGGTTACGGTTAGGGTTTAGGGTTAGTGTTAGGGTTAGGTTTAGGGTTTTAGGGTTAGGGTTGGGTAATTGTGCGGGTGTTAATCTGAAAAATTACAGAAATGTGAAAATTACCGACCCTGCCATCTATTATATCTTTTGTTGTTCTGTTTAATACATACACAGATTATGCCTCCAAACAAGAGAGTTTGCTGGGGAAAGAAACAACCAGTTTAAAATGACAACAACAGGCTGCAGCAATTCACCACATTCCAGAAGCTACTATGAACATAATACAAAGTGGTGCATCAACATATTCTACCTAATCTGATAGAATTCTGGCAAAATTGTGTAGCAACATATCGCCAGCAATTGCTTCATCAGAAATTTCCGTCCTAGCTCCTGCGAAAAGGGATTACCCTGCTATGTATAATCAGGGCAGCGAAAAAGTTGTTTTGCACAAGCATTTCTATAGCCAATTAGACGGATGAAATTTACGTACGCTTAATAATGTTACGCAAAACAGCCTTCAGACTTTCCCTATTAATTTTATCGTCTTTTGAATTATGAACATATTTACATCATAAGGGTTTTTTTTCTTTTTAGTTGATTTTCACCTAGCAAGACTTATCGTAGATGGCGTAATAAGTCAGACCCGGACAAGGTCGGGTTATACTGCTAGTATATATATATATACATATGTATATATATATATATATATATATATGTGCATAGAT
Organism: Octopus bimaculoides; assembly: GCF_046866305.1. Classification (NCBI taxonomy): domain Eukaryota; kingdom Metazoa; phylum Mollusca; class Cephalopoda; order Octopoda; family Octopodidae; genus Octopus; species Octopus bimaculoides. The sequence continues at coordinate 143,090,892 of NC_142929.1, forward strand.
AGATAGATAGATAGATAGATAGATAGATAGATAGATGCTGTCCACTAAAACATTGATTACAAAATCCTGATAGCCGTTCAGCAAATAGGGTTTGTGCGCATGAAAAATGGATAAAGTCTTTAACGTGTCGAGCCTAAGCTTTTGCAAAGAAAGATAGATGATGACAGATAAAAAGTTGGAGACAAATTTGTTGGAGAGAAAAAAAAAAGAACAAAACCAACATGCCTGATATTAATTGGTCAAGGCATCTGATATGATTAGAAGAAAAAAGTGATGCGTGGATGGAAAGACAAGAATGACTCGGAATATCTGTGTCTCTGAACAAGTGCGAAATGTAAAGAAGAAATGTATGTGTGTGTACTGTGTTTATGTATGGGTGTAAACGTCAGTAGACGTGTTTATGTGTGTGAGACTATATATATATATATATATATATATATATATATATATATATATATATATATATATATATATATGTTTGTGTGTGTGTGTATATATTTATACACACGTACACAGACGTATATATCTATCTATCTATCTATATATATATATGTATATATATATATATATATATATATATATATATATATATATATATATATATATATATATATATATATATATATATATATATATATACACTCACACAGGCGAGTGTGTGTGTGTGCAATTAGGAGACAGAGTGTGGGGGAAGAAATAAAACTCGGAAGAGTAATGTATAAAATATATTTGATAAGACCAATAAACAAATAAAGCAAAATGGAAATCTATGTTTTCATAAACTAATACCACTACACAAGCACAGAATCACACGCGTACACAAACGCTCACGCGACTCTAGATTTTGTTGTATTTTACATTTATCAACAGAAAGGCATTAGTATGATACTTGTACGAAATGCCCAAGGCTAAGTCTCTTTATCTCTTTGTGAGAATGCTAACATATTCACCAGCAGGGATTATAATTCACTGCAGTTATATAAACAAGCGACATACTCTTTTGAAGAACTCGAAGATGACTGCTGGTTATAAAACGTTGTTGGATACTGTTATGCCTAAGAGGAAATTGCGAGAAGATGATCCCTGCAAGACAGAACATCAAAAAAGTAAAATATTTTCATACGTAAGATAAATACATTCCTTCTAACATAGAACAGTTTCTCCCTACACTCATCAACCGATACTCATTCAACTGCTTCGTAGTTATTTTCATGAAACTTCTCTCTCACTCTATCATCTTTTTCATACTGTATATTTTCAATGCATTTGCTATTGCATATCCATACACGCACGCGCGCATAGACACACACACACACACACACACACGTGCACAAACACACACTCACACACACACACGCGTACACACACACACATTCAAACACACACATCTCTCTCTCTCTCTCTCCCTCTCTCTCTCTCACTCTCTTTATATATATATATATATATATATATATATATATATATATATATATATATATTCCTACACGGAACAGGAACACGCATCTATCTATCTCTATATTTTCTTGAAACTACATATCTATCAATTCTTCTCTCTCCTTCCTTCCTTCCCCCCTCTCTCTTTCTGCATATATATATAGGGAGTGAGAAAAACTTTGTTTAATTTTAATGAACGAAATTTGCTTAGATGTGACTCTATGAACTACTTCGTCATCATTATTTGTTAGTCTGACTCGGCCCAGGTGACAGGCCTTGTTGGTCTATGTCTCCTTTCTCAAATCAGGGAACAGCTTCCAAACGTCTCTGTTGATCTTTTTAGGGACGACGATCTCTTGGCAGCAAATGACTTATCAAAACTGGAGGTCGAACTCATTAAGAAATCTCTAAAAAAATTGCTTTTGAATTTCGTTAATCGTAATATTGTATTGGCTATCGTCACTAGGATTGCGAACTTTTTAGGCGTCACATTTAATTTAAACACCAAATTATATTACCCTTACCCCAAACCAAATCAAACACTACAATATACACATGTTCATTCTAATCATCCTAAATTAACCCGAGGTGTTATTATTACGGCCGACTCTATTGGAATCTCCAGCCTATCGGCAAAAGAGGTTTTTAATGCGTATACCCCATTTTATAATATGACCCCAAAATTAAGTGTCATTCAGGCACTGAACTCTGACTTCACTATGTGTCATAGAAGAAATAGCTGTAAGGTAATGGAAGTTCATAATATAACTATTTATTTATTTCTCACCTATGAGATGAGGAAAAAATCTTGTGTATTTAGGTGCGTCCATCTCTCTTTCTCTTTTGAAACTTTTGGTGTTCAGGTCTTATATAAAGTGGCATCGAACATGCTGCTCTTGGAGTCGGCATTGTTAGTGCACTTCATTGTTAGTGCTTCATCAGATGATATAGGTTATGACTTATTCAAACCTCAATTCCAGACTTTGTCAAGCAATATTCTATCTTTTATATTTTTGGACAGCAGAAATGGAGAGGTACAGTCTTTAAAGATTTAGTTGCACAAATCGACCTTAAATCTTATATTTTAAAGCCGGGTACTTATCTTATCGCTTTCTTCTCCACGTATCGATGCATTGCGGAGACATAAATAAAGGGACACCATTTGTCTGTCGGTGGTGAGGAATAAACATGTACAAATACAGTCATAGATATATGAGAGTTTCACGGGCTTCTTTCCTGTTTCCCTTAATCAAATCCGTTCACACAATCCCTAGTTTTATAGAAGACACACATCCAAGGTGACATGCACTTACTGAACCTGGAATAATGTGATTGGGAAATAAACTGCTTGCCTCACATCCACGGCTGTGGTTTTTCCTTTCGTTCGATTTACCTTGAGACTTTAATCTAAAAATACATATATTTTATCAATTTCGAAAATTACTATTAGTAAATATCTCAACGTGAGATATTCAGCAACAGTACTCTAGAGTAAAGATTGTTTGCCAACATATCATGGCAGTCCTAGTTTAGGACGAGTTTTGCTGCAATTTAGCCCCAGGAGACATCGTCTCCAGCCGGCTATACGACACGATCTGTGTACTTTATCGAAAATATAAGAACGCAGACCGTGTCTTATAGTCAGCTGGAGACGATGACTCCTGGAGCATTACAGGAGCATTTGTTCTAAACATTACAGCAACATTAGTCCTAAACCAGGACTGTCATATTAAGTTGGCAAAGATGCCTGGTCGAGTGATCGCACTGGATCATTATTTCCCCCACAGGATTTTGCAATTCACATTTTCGCTGACTTTTTCTGGAGTATTCTCATTACCATATTTGCTCTGTGTAAACCGTGATTTCCAACAGAGCTCCCAATAGATCATTCTTGCCACATTTTCACGGCTTGAAATCCACTTCAGCTAGCCTTTGAAATATTTTTCACAATTTGAAAAAAAAAAAAAGGAAGAAATAGCAAGGCTCATTAAGCAGAATTTATTCACAAAAAGAATGATATTACATATAACGGACATTGAGCTTTAAAGAAACGAAAATATACTGGCGTTATTCCAAGCTCCTTTGAGTTACACACATTTCATAACTTTATAACAATTTTCAAAACGGTTTCCTGTAGATGGTTCGCAATGTTTTTCTGTTATGGTACAATCGCATGTAAATTAAGATAAAAATTCAGCTAACATTTTTAACACACACACGCACGCACATACGCGCGCGCGCACACACATACACACACACACACACTCACACACACAAACATGCCACATTCACACACACACACACACATACACACACACGCTCACATACTCACATGCGCACGCATATGCTTACTTCCCATTTCTTAGTATGTGTAATAAATAATTCCGGCGTCTTATTATCATCATTGCTTTACTTAATAACACACACAAGCAGACAGCTGTGTTTAATATATGTTTAGTTTTGTTTCTGCGCTTTCCAATTATTTTGGAAGTCACTCACTGTAATATATGCACATAGCTTACCACCTCTAGATTTCATTTGTGTATTTGTTATATGTACAGACCTTAGAATTTCCGTTCTACATTTATCTACATCTTTTTAAATAATTCTAAATCACCTATTATTATGGAGATTGTTTCTACTTCAATTCCCAAGTCTTGTTATTTTTATTTGCTGTTCTTTGTATTTCGATACATTCCCAATTTCTTTCGTAGATACAACACGGTATTCTCGGCTTGATACTTAAGGTGGGAAGCATTTATTTTACGTGTTCATTGAAAATGAGATCTGGTCAATTTGCATTGACCTCTTTGTCATTGTAGATTAACATATCCCGGACAAGGAACATTTTATCATTCCTTTCAACATTTTCCTTTTGCTGCGTATGCCTTCTTTTGTCTGCTGGCATTTCAAAATATTGGTGTAACTTTCAGAATACTGAAGGTTAAAATCTGTCGTGCCTCTATACGTTTTACCTCTTCGATTAGATTATGAAGTGAAGAGCAATGCAATCATGTCTGCTCAAAACGCAGTTATTCTGAAACTGAACAGTTTCTAATTCTTCATAATGTCATAGAATACGCAAGAGAATTGGATATCGTTCTTACTTATTATTTTGAACCCTCATCGACTGTATAAAATTCCATTTGCAAATGAGTGTGTTGTTTGGGAAGGAAGTCCTGCCATCCATTCAATACGTGTAAAGATGGTGGACGGTTGCAAAAAATGGTTAGAGTGAATGGCCCTATTCTATAGATTACAGAGCAAGAATAGTGAGAGGGATTTGTACAGTTCCTTCATTGGCCATAACGGGATTTTTTTTTCCTCTGTAACAGTTCTCAACTGTTTAATTCATGTTCTCACATACTTTGTGTATTATATATGCTTTTACCGTATTTGATCGACTTTTCCATTTCTTTCTTCTCATCCTTAATAGTTTGATGGAAGGCGTCAGCTGTCCACAGCCAGCAGACTAAGGTGACGCTTGTTAGCGGGTCATGCTTCAACAACCATGCGAAGAATTCTTGCACTTCGAAGCTATGTTGAGTTTTTTAAGTGATCTACCTTCACATCTGCACCGATCTTTTCCAGCCATGTTGGTAGTTGATTTCTGATACTACAAAGTGCACCAATTACTATTGGTATCACGGATTCTCTCTTCATTGACTACAACCTTCGTATCTCCCACTTCAAATCGTCATACTTGCTAATTGTTTTTTCTTCTTCTTTCACATTGATCCTGTTGTCACAGGGTCATGCTAAGTCAATTATCATATTTGTGCTTTCTGTTTCATTCACCTCAGCAGTGTCCGATTTCAGATGCCTGGTCGAGTGATCGCACTGGATCATTATTTCCCCCACAGGATTTTGCAATTCACATTTTCGCTGACTTTTTCTGGAGTATTCTCATTACCATATTTGCTCTGTGTAAACCGTGATTTCCAACAGAGCTCCCAATAGATCATTCTTGCCACATTTTCACGGCTTCTTTTGTATTCGCGATGTGTAAATTTCGGGAATTCGCGAACTATTCGCCATACATTTTCAGCTCTTTCACCACACATTCTGCATTTGTCGCTATCCGTAGTGTTGTCTATTCTGCACTTCATATTATTGGTCCTTAACGCTTCTTCTTCTTCTTCTTCTTCTTCTTCTTCTTCTTCTTCTTCTTCTTCTTCTTCTTCTTCTTCTTCTTCTTCTTCTTCTTCTTCTTCTCCTATTTATAATAATAATAATAATAATAATAATAATAATAATAATAATAATAATAATTATTATTATTATTATTATTATTATTATTATTATTATTATTCATTAGTTTTATTGTTATAACGTGCTTTCACTTCACTACCGAGCGCAGCTCTGTGCGCCTTGGGTATGTGCTGTGGTTTGCTGTGGTGCTCTTACGTTTACTGTATTGAAAGTGTTTTGCGTAGAATGTGTGCAGTACCCAGAAGTGCAATTTTCTGTATGTTATATATATTTGTAAGTCCTGGTGTTTTTGTTATGTATTTGTCTGAATATTTTTTTATTATACCTAAAGCACCTACTATGATAGGAATTGTTTCTGTTTTTAGATTCCACATTCGAGTTATCTCTACTTCCAGGTCTTTGTATTTTGAAAGTTGTTCCATTTCTTTTATAGAAACGTTGTCCTCTGCTGGTATTGATACATCAATTAGAAAGCATTTTTTTTCTTCATGAACTTTGACAACTATATCTAGTCTATTTGCCTTAATTTCTCTATCTATGTGTATTGGCATATCCCAGAGTATGGTTGCTTTCTCGTTTTCTGTGACCTTTTCTGGCGTGTGTTTATACCATCTTTTTTCTGTTGTTATTCCATAGTGTTGGCATAGCTTCCAGTGTATATAGGTCCCAGCTCTGTCATGTCTGTGAATATATTCCTTCTTAGCCAGGACTGGGCAGCCAGAGATAATATGATTTATTGTTTCTTGTCGATCTCCACATATTCTACAGTTACTTGTTATATTTCTTTTCATCATGTGTTTTTGGTAATTTCTGGTGGGGAGGCTCTGGTCTTGTGCAGCAATTAAAAATCCTTCAGTCTCTGCTTTGAGTCGTGAGCTTCTCAGCCATTGCTGGGATTTTTCTCTGTCTATTTCTTTCGCATTTGGTTTAGCCCAGTATTTACCATGTAGGGGCTTTTCTTGCCATCGTTTTAACATGGTCCGTTGCTGTACTAGTTTTAGTTTGGATTTCATTTGTTTTATAGCTTTTGTTGTTTCTTCTTCTTCTTCTTCTTCTTCTTCTTCTTCTTCTTCTTCTTCTTCTTCTTCTTCTTCTTCTTCTTCTTCTTCTTCTTCTTCTTCTTCTTCTTCTTCTTCTTCTTCTTCTTCTTCTTCGTATTTGTTAGGTAGATTGATTTCTTGTTTGTATTTGTCAGCTTCCTTAAATACTGAAAACAGTTTTTTGTTTTGCTCGTGTTTTGTGGCTATTTGTATTAGTTTATTATTATTATTATTATTATTATTATTATTATTATTATTATTATTATTATTATTATTATTATCATCATCATCATCATCATCATCATCATCATCATCATCATCATCATCATCATCGTTATTATTATTTAACATGTTTTTTTTTTCTTGTTCCTAATATTAATGGAAATTGAATTGTTAAAATTGTTCTATGAGAGACATCTGAAACATCTTACATATCTCGCGTATAGATCATTGTATACATTGCTCACTTATTTAGTAATATCTGATTATATAATTTGCTCATATATTTAGTAACATCTCACATCATATGCATTACATATATTATTTAGTAAACGCTTATTATATACATCAAATATATTGCGTATATATTTAATAACCGCTCATTTATTTGTTCCTCATTTATCGAGAAAAAACTCATATGATAATACCTCGTTTACTTAACGATATATCATGATAGTTTCAATATGAATCGTAAATATATTACAATATAATGTTTTTCAAAAATAAACATTATTCAGATATGTCCAAATGGAGTTATGCATTTGGTAGATTGTAGCTGAAATAATTGTATAGTGCGTCACATTATCGTTTCATTTTAAGTTATCCTGTAAGACTAATCTTTATAATGAGCTATTATGCTTTTAATATAATTAATGTTGACAGAAGCAGTGTTGATACTAAACAGTAATATTTATCTCTTAATGCGGATACAGCGTTCGAACACAAAACATGGTTATTTACCATAAGAGAACCACTCATAGCGTCTTTAGGTGTATAAAAGCCAGCGTGTTTATATTGTGTGCAGGTAATAACATCCCCTAAGCCGCAGCTACTGCAAGGTCACGTGATTTTCGCCTTATTATTGCTAGACATAGCAGCTGATTTCCTCGTCAATGGTATATTTAGAATTACAGTGTCTCTTCAGGCATTGGGGCCGTAAAAAAACAGTAAAATAAATGCTTTTAGTATATTTTTTTTGTTATTTATTCAGATATGTCATATATTGGAAGACTAACAGATTTTCATGGCCTGCATATATCGACTGGTTTGATTTTACGCATTCTGCAAGAGATCAGTCTTGGCTTCTACTTACATATACACATGCTTTACAGTTTTAACTATTGATTTCGTGAGGTTCATATTTTGTAGCGATTTTTTAGAAGCGTCTCATTTTCTTTAGTTTTTCAGATTATATATTTATATGTATGTATATATGTATGTGTGTATGTATATACGTATGTATGTATGTATGTATGTATGTATCTATGGATGGATGGATGGATGGATGGTTGGATGGATGTATGTATGTTTGTAGACCCTGACACTTCGTCGGTTACGATGACCAGGGTTCCAGTCGATCCATGAAAACGTGCTCGTGAAATTAACGTGTAGTGGCCGTGCACTCCAAAGGACATTCAGCGTATATATATATATATATATATATATATATATATATATATATATATATATATATATATATATATATATATATATATATATATATATATATATATATATATATATGTATATACGTAACTAAGATGTACAGATGTACAGCAATCAATTCAGGTGTCATTTTACCGTATGGAGTTGACATCTGTCTGTCTTTGTGTTCTTATTTATAATCTGTTCACATGAAGCAGAATCTGCACAACAGAAATACTATAGAAAATACTTTTATATAAGAAGTACATGTTTCAATTACCAGACATCTTCACTTAGCTGGGTTGAGTTGTCTACACACACGACAGGAATGTTGGGTACAAATACCCCTACACGGAATCCTGATATTCAATATTCAAATAATATCGTTCAGATATCTTTTAGTCTTCTACTTGTTACAGTCATTTGACTGCGACAATGCTGGAGCACCGCCTTTTTGTAGATTATATCGAACTCGTAAGGTCGCTCGATTTTCGTACCTAATTCAATTGAATCTTAATTATATATATATATATATATATATATATATATAGGAACTGATAGGAACTGATAGGAACTGTATCGTATGTAGATTTAGCCCACAAACGAACTGCACAACCAGAAATGTGGTCTATAGTATAAGATGTACGGAGGGACGATGCAGAAATAAGACAATGACATATGTAGGCGAAACAGCAAGGAGTATAGGGGAGCGGGCAAACGAACATTGGAGGGAACTTAAGGAAGGGAACAACTCATCAGTTCTGTACCAGCACGCTGAGCAAGAACATAGAGGCTCAATCAACAACATAGAAATTAAAATCTTATCTACACATAACAGTGATCCAGCACTTAGACAAATTACTGAAGCTACACATATAATAGAAGAGAAACCTAGCCTGAATAGGAAACTAGAATGGAACACTAACACACACCACTAACAAACCACAAACCACAGCATGTGACAACATGTTACCCATAAACCAATAATAATATGAGCAAAGTATAATACAATACATAGATAAACAAATGGAATTAAATACTACATACGTTAACAAAATTTAATTAAACACAAAAAAAACAAAAAACACACACACACACACATGAACAAATAAATAAATAAAAACAAATACAAACGAACACGTATTAACAGAGTATATAGGTGATACAGACACTCCCATACACACATGCACTTACAAAAGACACAGACACATTGAAAGACACGCATGCGTAGACACATACAATAGGAATACAAAATACAAAATGGCTGATATTTAGCAAGGTGAGACACACATAAGAAGGAAGGAAACAAAGGACCACTGATGAGGTCACAGAAGTGTGACGAAAGAACTCTGGCCGAAATAAGATTAAGATTAATGTAATATAAAGCTGAAGCAAATTAACACCAAATATACAGTGCGTGTGTTTTTATTGGCTAAACTGGCAATATGACCATCCCCAAGTACAACAATATATATATATATATATATATATATATATATATATATATATATATATATATATATAACTACGACGGGCTGTTTTCGGTTTCCGTCTACCAAATCTACTCACAAGGCTGGAGTACGCCCGTGGCTATAGTAGAAGACACTTGCCCAGGATGCCATAGACTGAACCCGTAACCATGTATTCTGGAAGCAAGCTTCTTACCACAGAGCCTACACATATCACATTTTATTTCAGGAAATATGATATTAACATTTCTAAACATTCTCTTCTTCGTTTCTACCATGATGCCTCTGCAGTCTTTTACATTAATACTCTTCGTGAATCGCAGTTTTATCTTTTCATTTCCGTTGAGTATTATGTGACGCATATTAATTGTCATTTTTTTTTTCATTTATGTCTTTATTTATTTGTCTTTTGTAAAGAAAATCCCACGATTGTGTATCTATATCATTTGACTTATACATATTGCTTGCATTCTCAGCGCAATTGGCTGTCTTCCGTTTGTAGTATTTTTTTTCAAAGGATATTTTTTAAGAAATCTAGTAAACGAATTTTTTGTCTCTATTTCCTATGAGTACCAATTTGAATGTGATGTGTATGGATGTGTCTTAGGTAGTTATGGTTACATATGTCTGCATCATTTTAATAACTCCCAAAAAGCGACTGTAGTTGAGATTGTCGTTCTTTTCCGTCTAAACATCCTCGTTGTCATTCTTTCCATTTCTGTATATTTGTATTGTATGACAGATTATATCTCACTTCATTGAGGCATCCATTTCTTGTTACTGGTAATGTTAATGAATCATTAAATACTTTTGCAAGCACTTAGTGCTTTGCTGTTTAATATTTCATCAAGTAGTTTGTAATTCTAGCATTTGTATTATTAGCGTGGTTTTTTTCATGTTTAGTAGCAGCGTGTGAGCAAATTTTAAGTGTTATCATTGCCTGACACACTTCTTGAAGTGTCACTTTTCTTGTTTTAACATTTTTACCGTATTGATTCATTGCTTGTCCATGCTTTTCAAACTGTGTTTACTTGTCTTGGCGTCGTCGCGTCATTGATTTTTGTAATTTCTCTTTATATCTTCGTAAATCAATTGCGACGTATTGTTACCAGTGAATTAACGGCACCTTATTTCATTGACGTAAATTTGTTTATTAAATTTACTGTTGTATTGTATTCCAGTTGAAAAATTCTGAACCCACCACCACCAACACCCCTTCCTTTTTTACTCTTTCTACACTTCTCTCTGCGTAAAAATCTCCGAGCAATTTTTGTTAATTCCAATTTTTCAGTATATTTTTTTTTTTTTCAAATTGCTTGAGTACAGCCGTTCCAGGTTAACTATATTTGAAATTCCCACGTTCCACCATCTCAAGTGCGGTTGTTGCGTGGCATGTAGAATAATTCATTGATGTTCGGATTTAGCCAGTTCTCAATTATGTTTCTTGTTACTATTTACAATACAACTTTTATTTGTGTTTGTATGACTTTGCTATTCTGCTCCTCCATTCCTTAGATGCACATTTACCTACGCCAAATATGCGCCATGCCTATATATTTACTATCGAGTCTTACAGTTTCTATCAAGGAATCTATCTCTTTTCCATTCTTACTAAAAAGATTCAGATGATCCGTGTACAGCAAATGGTTAATTGTTCCCTTACTATTTCTGTATTGATACCCTGATTTTACCTTCCTTAATATTAAACTGAGGGTGATCAAACATAAGACAAACATTAAAGGAGAAAACGAGTCTCCCTGGAAAATTCCTCTTTTGATATTAACTTTTCCCAAAAGTGTGTCACCTGTGTAGAGAACTATTTTCCATTTCTTTATGCTAAAGCTAATTAATTCTCTTACGTTGTCTGTTATACTGAATATACGCAAACATTAACTTATCGATGATTGTTGGATCATATCATATGCTTTCCTATAATCTATCCATGCTATTGTTAGATTTTTTTCTTTCTAGCTTTTACTTCATTTAGAAATGGTTTGTCGATATATAATACAGCATGCGTTCCTCTAATCTTCTTCCTACAACCTTTCTGTTTTTTTATGGCAGTAAATTCTGGTTGTCATGGTGCTCGCAAATGCTTTCTGAAAGAATTCCTGTTAACAGTTTTCACGCTAATGGTAAGCAAGTTATCGGTCTATAGTTGCTAGCAATATTGTATTGTATTAGCATGTTTTGGTGTGGGGTTTGGTTTCTGTTTTCTGTTGTATTATTATTATTATTATTATTATTATTATTATTATTATTATTATTATTATTATTATTATTATTATTGAGTGAGAGAACAGTGCATGCCATGAAAGTGACACCGGGGTTCAATATACGAAACCCAGTATACCCATCATGACTACCCTTCAGCGCAGGTTGTGTTCTATATCAGCCTTCTATAGCGCACATGGGTTTTATTCATTTTGTTGTGTATTTACGGTATGGGTTAATTCCTGTATGCTTTTGGAGGAGTTTTGCATAGAAGTGTGTGTAATTCATAAATTATTATTATTGTTGTTGTTGATGTTATCCTCATCGTTATCATCATCGTCTTCATCATTATTACTATTATCACTATTGTTGTTGTGCTTGGTTTTAAAACGGCGGGCTAGGATAATAGGTAGAGTGCCAGGCAGAGTCTTTTCTATTCTTATAACTCATTACGTATGAGTTCAAGTACAGCCAGGATCAACTTTGCCATTCATTGCTTATTGCTTCATATATTTAAATAGCAAATAAAAGGAGTCCACTGTCAACGTAAGAGAGTAATGTAATCACTTGCTTCAAACTGCGCGTCTTACGCCCCAAAAGAGAAAGAATTGTTATTAATATAAACAATCAATCAATCAATTAGTTAATCAATAATAACAACAACAACAACCACAGTTGCAATAATAATAGCATGATTGTTATTATCATTATTATAAATTCCTTCAGGTAATTGTTTTCTATAATTAACACATTTTAAACTTTTAGCTTTTCAAGTAATTATTTAAAAAAAAAAGACTATTCCGGAACATTAACATGTAAATGCAAAACATGATAAAAACAAAATATTAATGTGTGTGCCCCGTTGCATGTTTGTCTGTGTGTTGTGTGTTGTGTATTTTTTTTTATATTAGCGTGTGTATATAAATCGGCTGCTTTTGCATAGTCTTGAAATACCTGCCGCTCAATCAGGAGTCGGAAGAACAAATTGGAAAAGCCTCGGTTTAAAACACACACCATAATTTAATATCCCGTCAGAAAACTTGAGAAGCCCACATGGGGTGGGCATAAATGTATTCCCAAAACAGCACGATATCCTGCTTCCTTCGATTCCAGGAGATCCTATATCATTGTCATAAACTGAACCGAAGGCGGCGATCTAAAATTTTATCATTCACCTAAAAGTATTGTTGAACATACATGTGCGATAGGTGTTGCTCCAGCATTGCCACCGCCTTAGGACTAGTAATAACGAATGTGATTGAAAAGGAAGAACAAATGTGTGTGTGTGTGTGTGTGTGTGTGTGTGTGTGTTTCGTGATGGTAAACGTCATTTCGACGGCCAGTAACAACTGAAAAATCTGAAGGTATTTATATTTTCTTTCTCGTTCTCTTCCTCGCAATATATACAAAAGATAAAGTAACAAAGATTTAGTACCCCTTGATAACTGGAAAATATTCAATACGTTTGGAAACATGCATTTATAATTTTCTTTAGAACATACATTTTCAGTTTCTTCTTCTATCCTCGACTATTGGATAAAATGAAATGACACTGTGAATATATTTTATGACATTCTGTAAAATCAACTTGTAGTCTGTTATACTTCTCGTGAGGGATACGTGTACTGTTTTAAAAAAATACAGATTTATATATATATATATATATATATATATATAGTATGATTTATTTATTTTACCAGAGAAAGAAGAAACTATTTTTGTTTTACGTTTTATTTATTTTTTAATGCAAGAGTCATCATTTTCCTTGAATTTTCGTTGGTTTTTTTAATTTTCTTATTGTAATATTGATAAAATTTTTCCCGTAAGCTACACAATAAAGAGAACATTGAATTATATGTCCTGTTTACATTTATGGAAGTTGTTCCTATCTTGTGTTTTGTTTTGCTTTGTATTGTGTTCTAGATATGTTTTGAATTTATCATTTTCACTACTGCCTTGAGGATTATTTTTATAGAAGAAGCACTTTTGTAACACTAGAGTTTTCGATTCAAAATTCTGTTACTTGTAGACGGAAAAGGGTTTGTAATTATTGAAGTAGATAAATTGAAAGGTGAGAGGTAAAAGGTTAACATATACCAATGAAAAATATCTTATTATTTTACCCTGAAGCCGCAGGAATCATAAATTTGTATCTAGAAATTTTATTTTTTTATATTTAATACACAGTATATAAGTAACGACTAACTTCAAATAGTAGAATAGTATTAGTATTCGTGAGTATAAACAAGGTCATTATCTCTGGTAGCAAAGAATTTGTAGTTGAAGTTAATTTAAACTGATTAAAAAAAAGTAAGAGTAAAATATATGTAATTATGTTTAATCATGTGATGGAATTTAAATCCAGGTAACAATGACACAATAGTTTAATCTTATAGTTTACGAGTTCACTCATTAGCAGGTGGTTACGCAGTTTTAAGCATGGCGAATTTTCGATAGAAAATGCAGAATAACCAAATAATTTTGATCTTATAAGTTGAAAAGTTCCTAAGTAAATCACATACGTGCGGTTTCATCCGCTGTACATTTTTTTTCCTCTAAAATGTTTAAGATGAAACGAAAATTATTAGGTCTTCTTTATGAAGAAATTTTCACATAAATTAATTACTTGCTTTATAATAAGAGCAGTGATTAAATAATAAAATTGATAATAATAAAATGCTTGTATAACGTGCTCAGGTGTAATACAAAAGTAAATGGCATTAGGTGTAGTGTTGGCGAATTTCAGGAAGCATGGACATTTTTAAGAATGTAGTGTCTCGACAGCGAAAATTTAATGCAGGTAGTTTATTCGATGCATCAGTAATTTCTGGCGTGAAAAAATGCTTCGGAAAATCACGGGTTCTGTGTTGTTATTTTTCATATTGTAAGTATATCTCAAGTGTTTGACACATGAATTCAATATTATCACACCAGTTCATGCATCCTGCGCCAAACAATGTTTGTCATGAGAGTTTCCTTATTCATCCTGTCATACCTACTAAGGTATTTACAATGAAACCGTTGTTTAGTTGAGTGTGGCATAATAGATTAGTTGCTTACTGACTGCTCACTTACTTTGTACTTGCCGAGATATTAGCCCATACTGTTAGCAACTGCCTAAATCTGTGTCCCCTTGTCCACTGTGTTCTTATTGTACCTTTTCTTTATCAGCTCACCTCACGTATATTTTAGGGATCTTCAATATTACTCACCCCTTTAAACATCTTAACACAACTAAAAAAAAAAAAATTAATTATACTCAGCTTAAAATCAATTCTAGACCGTGATATATCAGCGTCATGTGATGTTTGCATAAAACATGGCGCTGCCCATATCTGATATCTTTCAGCGAGAAGTCCCTTTATATCCCGATTTATAATTTCCTCTTAAAAAGTGTATCTAGGGCACAATATCTATAACACTATCTATATGGAGTAGATTATATTTAATTCATAATAAAATAAGTCCCGGTAATATAATGTAATACTATAATGCTCGTATCTTATACAGCTATAACATTTTGAACTATACTTTTCGTAATGTATGCGTTCAAGAGGCTCTGTTATATTAGATATTTGATAGTTATCATTAAAATAATACTAAGAAAATTATACGCACATAACATATTTTCTGACAAAATATGTAGCATTAAAATTGCTATTGAAGAGAAGTGCCTATATTTTATCGACTAGAATTCCTACGTTCATAAACGGTGTGTAGAATAGCGAAAGATGAAAGCAAAATGGATATGTCTCTATAGCTAGTGTTAACCCACATTACTCAGCAAGTGATATGCAAATAAAAGAATGTTAAAAGAAAAACATAAAAAAGAGAAATTAACTGAAATGGTGAGGTGGTAGGAAAAGCTGAGAAGAAGAACATAAAGGAGTTTGAAATGGATTTATGGAATAATCGAATATTTCAGAATGAATAGCGAAAATCAGAAATAGAAACAGGAACCAGTTTCCAGAAATGAAGAAAACAGCACGTAATCTGACACACCCACACGCAAATAGGCATATATATATATATATATATATATATATATATATATATATATATATATATATATATATATATATATATATATATATATATATATATATATATATATATATATATATATATATATATATATATATATATATATATATATATATATATATATATATATATATATATATATATATATATATATATATATATATATATATATATATATATATATATATATATATATATATATATATATATATATATATATATATATATATATATATATATATATATATATATATATATATATATATATATATATATATATATATATATATATATATATATATATATATATATATATATATATATATATATATATATATATATATATATATATATATATATATATATATATATATATATATATATATATATATATATATATATATATATATATATATATATATATATATATATATATATATATATATATACTGAGAGAGAGAGAGAATCAGATACATACATATATACGTACACACCCAAACATGCACAGATCATCCGTTCTTTTGTTAAGGGAAATTTTAAGGCTGACGTTGATTTTTCGAATTATTCAGTACCACTCAAGTCTTCACAATACATTTAATGGAACTAAGAGCACTCGTCATAACTTTTACTCCCACAGCAAGATATCACATCAAATTATTGATTAACGAATCGGCCTTATGCACTCTTTCTGGCGGAATTATATTTAACATAATCCGAACCTTTTTCACATTTTCATTCACCTTTCCTGACATTTTCTTTGTTTATGGTTCTTTCGTTCCTTCATTCATTTATTCTGTCCTTCTTTATTCTTTTATCCTAAAACTGAATGCCATTTCAATCCACCTCCTCCTATATAAACTTCTTTCCCTTCAGCCTGATTTTAATCATACTTTTTTTCCAATTACATTGTTAATTGATATGTTTTACTTTCCAAACGCGTTCATTCTTACACAAAGCGTTCCTCATCATTTCATTTCATTCAATTTCGAGAATTCTTCTGTCACTCTATTTCCGGTTTATATTCGTTTTCATTCCATATTTCACATGTTCATTGTACCCTTATCAGTAGTTTATTATTCTATACCGACATCCGGTATATTGCACAGTACCTCTTGAGGTTCCCGCCTATACAGCTGCTGCCGTTAATGTTAAATGAAACAAAAAATTATCTAGTAAAGATCTCCATCCCAGGAAATGGGTGTTGCATCATTTTAGAGCGCGATCCTACTGATATATTTTAAAATTTCTATCTGAAATGTATTGTCAACAAGTAGGTATACACGGTGTGTTAGAAGAGCATGAATTTACGATTCCTAATATCGTATACATGGATAAATCTGTCACAGTAATGTATCTACCAATTTTAAGAAGGCGAACTGACAGATACGTTAGCACACTTTGCGTTTCATCCTTTCGGGGTCGATAAATTTAATACCAGTTGCGTACCGTGGTCTAATCGACTGGCCCCCTCCCAAAAAAATTCTGGCGTTGTGCCTAGAATAGAAAACAGTAAAAGCGGCGATCTGGCAAAAACATTAGCACACAGGGCGAAATGCTTAGCGGTATTTTGTCGGCCGTTAAGTTCTGAGTTCAAATTCCGCCGAGGTCGACTTTGCATTTCATCTTTTCGGGGTCGAAAAATTAAGGTCCTGTTGCGTACTGGGGTCGATCTAATCCCCTCCCCCCCCCTACTCACAAAAAATGTCGGGCCTTGTGCCTAGAGTAGAAAAGAATATATCTCCTAAATTTAATTAAAATAACAACTATTCTCGTTTTATAGTTGTTATAAACTGCATGTCCTGTGCAACGCTATTACAGTTGGCATCATCAATAAGGTCGGGTAATCGTGGAGTTAAAACATTTTGGAAGGACTTTCTTTTTTCTTGAATGCCAAATCTAGAATAGCAAATCTTGCTTCTTTCATTGTTGTTTCATATGTTTCTTCCCTTAACGTGCGGCCACGCTGGAGCATTTCTCTGAAGAGTTTAGTCAGACAAAGCAACACCTGTATATATCCATCTTTATGTATGGTGTGTATTCTAACCGTCTCTTTTGCCAAACCACTATCTTACGGGGATGCGAACAGACACAAACCGGTTGCCAAGTGCTGGTTGGGGGAACCAAACACAAAGACAGTTAGCACACCCTCCCCCACACTCATACACATCCGCACACAAACACTTCACAGACACACACCTAATCACACACACATATATCCATACATACACACATGATGAACTTCCGGAGTTTTCGTTTCCAAAATCCAATGACAGGGCGTTGGTCGGCTGGAAGCTATAATAGTGGATACTGTCCCAAGGTGCCGTTCAATGGTTCTGAACGCAATATGACATGACCTCAAATTAACCTTCTTAACCATACATCCATGCTTGCGTCTATATAGGAGGTAATTAAAATATGTATACATTTTTGTTTATAAGCCGCAAAAGCTTGCGTATTTAGCACCTTCCTAATATTCCACATAATATAAATACCTATTAAAATAAAATTTACACGAAATGCATTTGACTAACTCACAGGTTCAGAGTTGAACAAACCCAGAAATATTTTCAAAAGTAAGTAGAACTATAAGCGCATGCGTGGTTGTGTTCTAACAAGCTTGTTCTCCAACTACATGGCATCTTGGTCAAGTGTTTTCTACTATAACCTGGGGCCGATCAAAGATTTGTATATATACGTGTGTGCATATATGTGTGAGTGTGGGTGTGTCTGTGTGTTTTTGTGCATATATGTGTGTGTGGTCTTTGTGTCAGTGTTTGTTCCCCACCAATAGTTGACAACTGGAGTTGGTGTGTTTACATCCCTGTAACTTAGCGGTTCGGAAAAAGAAGCCGATAGAATCAGTATGAGATATGAAAATAAATCCTGGGGTGAATTCGTTCGACTAAAAGACTTCAATGTGGTGCCCCAGCATGGCCGCAGTCTATTGACTGAAACAAGTAAAACATAAAAGATAATGTGTTGGCTCCGTGCTGGGAATAATAGCAAATTACATTCAAAATCCCGTTCTAAATTTCCACTGAAAAGCAATACAAACTTTAGACAGAATAATATACACATGCCTTGCCAACATAGATAATCAAGAACAGGTGGAGACACTTTTTATTTGTTTGTCTTTGGAAATGAATTTGCGCAATATCAGATCAAAATAATCAAAATATAATTTCATTTGTATTACAGAATAGAAGGGTGCCGTTGTTGAACCATACATTAGTTTTTCCTATTTACGAGGAAGTTAATAAGATGTATTTGATGTGACTTAATCCAAATTGAGTTTGAATGTAATCTCACATATGAGATTTCTCGCTAGAATTTGTAAAGTATTATATTGGAATTAACGGCATCAGAAGCTATAATTGTCTTTTTGTAAATAGAGATGGGCATTAGCATTTAGTAATTTCTATGCTTCTAGTAGGTAACACTGTGAAACAGGTGAAATATAGCTGATATGATACTAATGTACTTCAGGTATTAATTCATTCTGCATGTAAGATTTCATTTATAGGTACTTGTTGAGTCGATGCCTCTAAGCGAAGAAGTAGGATGGCCCAAGACGTATAAATAGAGGTAGTCTAGCCGTTGTAGAAGTGTTGAGTGACTGTTGAGAAACCGTCGTGTAGCGGTTGAGTAGAGATAATCCGAAGGTGCTAGATAGCAGTAGGTTGAGACGTAACAGTACTGTTTTCACTATAAGGAAAAGCTCTTGGTTTGTTAGGTAGACACTGCAAGAAAAAAAAACCCAACATTACAACTGCCAATATCGCCTTCTTAAATGCTGCAAATCGCTTTCTAAAATATGAGGCTTTGTGTAGCAGGGTAAACTCTTCTAACACACGTCTATTTAATATACAATTAGCACCTCTTTGTCTCTACTAACGCATTCGCTGTAGAAATTCAGGCCCGTGTGAATACGAAACCTTATTTTGTGTCAATGGAGAAAAGTGTTTACACATATACATGATAGATCGCTAACCACAAAACACATTTTTTCTCTCCTTGTTTCTGTGTTCCTTACTGTGGAAGAGCCTAGGCTCGAAACGTTAAAGACTTTTTCAATTCCCGAGCGTTATACCAATACATCTGTTTGTTTTCCACACCACCTGTCTTCTTCTTTTGTTTTGTTTTTGTGAATTCTCCCATCATATATATATATATATATATATATATGTGTGTGTGTGTGTGTGTGTGTGTGTGTGTGTGTGTGTATGTGTGCGTATGTGTATATGTGTGTATGTGTGTGTGTGTGTGTGTGTGTGTGTGTGTGTGTGTATTCACTCAAATTGTATGAGAAAACAGTTACAGTTGACAACTACCTATCTTGCTTACTAGATTAATAAACTAATAAATAAATAGTCACGGGAATTTTAATGCAACTCTTACCTTAACTGTTCTGAAATGAACAGAAAATATAAGAATGATTACAAGTAAACTCTCAGGTGTCGTTGATGCTCTTGTTGCTATTGCTTTTTGTTGCTTCTTTTTCCGAAGCAGGAACCGTCCGATCGGTCGTATCTTCAGTGCAGAAAAAATGTAACAGGTGTTACTTTTTCAGGCATAGTACATCTAGAATTATATTACACAGTATGTAATACCTCGGTTTATGACTTCTCTAAATGATCTGATGACGAACTTCTACCACCTTTCACATTTGGACTGCCTACTTAGAATATCGCACGTTCCCTCTCCCAGAAGAATGATACTTTTTTTTCATATTGACACACGATCAAATGTCACAATATGACCCGGGCAGAGAATTTCACCAAAATATATGTTAATCAATTATTTTATCAGTATTTTCTAAAGTGTTTATCAGGTTGTATAGTTAGATGGTCAGGAAATGAATTTGGTCCGCCTCTTTATACTGTCTGTTTATTCAGCAATTGTGCATATATGTAACACATTGAATTATATTCAATATGTTCATTACATTCTGAGCAAATTTATCTTTGACCTCATCAGATGAAATCAATTACAAGTCAAGGTGTGATCTACAATCATCTTCCCCAGAATCGATAGCGTTGGGTTTCAGTTTTGAACAATTATTATCGCTATTCCTTCGGAGGTGGTTTCTTCGAAAAAATTCCTCTGGCCGCAGCGTATCAAGAGAAATACTTTTATTTTTTTAATTTGCTGAGAATTGTCTTTTACTGTCGTAGCAGACAAAATACAAAGTTTTAATAAGAAGCTCAGAGTTTTGAAATTTCTTAAAATTAAATTAATTATCAAACTTCTCAAGAGATAAAACAATAATTGTATTGTTTATATGTTTTTACATTTCTTCTTCTTGTTTTTTCTCCATCGGTTGCATTGAATCATAACCAATGACTGGATATTTATCCTTCCCTGATGACGTCTTCTTACCGGTGCATTAGTTAGATTAAATATTCTGACCTAAGTAGTAAGTCCACTCAAATATATATAACAGTTTGTTGGTTTACAATGTCAAGAACACTTATAATACGAAGTGTTATAATGTCAAGTAGGATGTAAAACCGGATCACTTTAATTTTCTTCATCAATAATCAATGGAGGTCTGCATAAAATATCTACGTACAAACCTGCAGGCTACGAAATGTGATAAATATTTAAAGATAAACTCGGAAATGAAAATTCAACTCCATTTTATACAAAACGAAGAAGACATTTTGATGGTCAACACAAGAGGTCTACAGCTTCTAGCACCAATCAAAACTAATTAAATGGTAGGCACTTTGCTTTAAAGTAAATCTTGTTTATTAATCAATTACTAATTTACTAAGGTTATAGCAGATCATTTTAAAAGTAGATTTCCTTCAACATTAAATAGACAATTTTAGACCTAGACATACACCTCAATCAACACCTCTCCACAGTTGTAGTATGTTCCAATTATAAATAGCGTTAAAGACGTAACATCTCGCAATTAGTTTCGTTTGAATTTAGCTCAAAGCAAATAACCCTCCTGCTACACACCCTCTCCCTCCTCCACATATCTTCTGCCTCATTTACTCTACACTTCATCAATGTCATCAGCCTCGTTCCAACACCCACTTAATGCTATTTCTCTTCTCACGGCCCACATTTCTTCTTCTTCTTCTTCTTCTTCTTCTTCTTCTTCTTCTCCGCCACCTCCTCCTCGTCGTTGTTGTTATTGTTGTAATTATTATTATTAAAGTCGACGAGCTGCCAGATTCGTTAATAAACGGGGTGAAAGCATCGCGGCATTTCATCTGTCTCTATATCCTGAGTTCAAATTCCGCCAATATCGTCTTCGCTTTTAATCTTTCTGGTACTCGATAAAATGAGGATAAGGAAAGAACTGATGTCAATCTAATCAACTTCCCTCCCTTCCGGATTTGATGGCGTTCTGCCAAAATTGGAGACTAATTTTACAAAATGTTTGATTCAATTTAGTATTTAGGTATATTGCAAACATCTACCTCATATTCAAAGGCGGCGAGCTGGCAGATTCGTTAGAACGCCGAACCGAATGCTTGGGAGTATTCTGTCTGTCTTTGAGTTCAAAATCTGCGGTGGTCGTTCTTGCCTGTTATCGTTTTGGAGTCGATAAATAAAGTACCAGTTGAG
>NC_142929.1:143118533-143123533 GCF_046866305.1 Octopus bimaculoides
TATAATTTGTTGTTAAATTTAAAGGTGTGGCCTTTTAGGGTGACCTTTATACTAGCTCCTAGTGCATGTGCGATCATTTTCTTTACCTGGTGGATATTAGTGGGGGTCCGTATGGCTCTGGTCCATCCACTCCATCTCTCTATAGGGGTCTTCCTAGCCATAGAGGTAATTGTGGGTGGTCTACCTCTTAGACGTCTACTAGGGCAGAAATCTCTAAGGTCGTATCTATCTAGATATGCATCGTCATATGTCAATCTAAGTAGGAGGCCCAGTTCTTCTGTGTTGACTTTTTGGAACTCTACTTCGCTCTCGTTGATCACTTCCACGCACTTTTCCACTGCAAAATCCACGTCGATAGATGGGTATAGTGATACCACATCCATGCTACCCACTATACACCCTGTCAGGTTGCAAGTGTTGTTGCAGTCGTTGATCCTGCTGAGGAGATCTTCCGTGCTGTCACAGACATCAGGTGACATCTGGATTATGGGGCGTATGATCATTGAGAGGAAGTAGGAGATCCTGTAGTTACTAGCGACATTCGCTCCACAGACTGGTCTTGTTGGTGGTCCCACTACAGGATTAGTTGTTACTTGTTGTTCTGCCCTAGTAGACGTCTAAGAGGTAGACCACCCACAATTACCTCTATGGCTAGGAAGACCCCTATAGAGAGATGGAGTGGATGGACCAGAGCCATACGGACCCCCACTAATATCCACCAGGTAAAGAAAATGATCGCACATGCACTAGGAGCTAGTATAAAGGTCACCCTAAAAGGCCACACCTTTAAATTTAACAACAAATTATACGCCCAGGACGAGGGGGCAGCCATCGGGGTTAGTATCGCCGGTGATGTGGCCAATCTTTTCATGGTATGGTGGGACAGAAGGCTTAAGGAACGCCTGACACAGAACTCCATACTCGTGAATGTGTACTCTCGATATGTCGATGATATCAACTTAGTGGTAAAGACACCCCCACAAGAGAGTACCCCTGAAATAGAAATAGAAACTAAGACTATGGAGAGCATCCAGCAAATAGCTAACTCCATCCACCAGAGTATTAGAGTTACGATAGACTACCCTACTAAACACCCTAACCATAGATTACCTGTATTAGATACTGAACTCTGGCTAGAAACTAAGAACAATAAAACCAGAATCCTCCATTCACACTATACAAAACCTATGGCCTCCAAGTACCTGACCCACCGGAACTCGGGTATTGCGGACAATGCCAAATTCAACATATTGATGGCAGACCTCGTCAGAGTAATACGAAATGTCTCCTGCATGTGCGACCCTACATAATTAAAGAGACATATACAACATTTCGTCCACCGCATGCAGTTCTCGGGTTACAGCCATAAAGAAAGGATCAGGGTTTACAAAGGAGCTATGAAGAAGTTTGAAACAATCAAACGCAACGATAGGAATGGGATTTGCCCACTCTATAGGAGCAAATCATGGAACACCATAGAAAGAACTAAGAAGAAAATAGGGAAGGCAAGCTCATGGTACAATAGCCACAAGTACCAAAGCGTCATGTTCGTCGACACCACCCCTAGAGGCGAACTGGCGTACCGCTTTAGAAGGGCCCTAGACAAACTTAAGCTAAGAATTAAGGTTGTTGAAAGGCCAGGAAACCCTATCAAATCCCTTATCAGTAGAACATACCCTTTCAGTAGAACCCCCTGCACTGATAGGAACTGTATCGTATGTAGATTTAGCCCACAAACGAACTGCAAAACCAGAAATGTGGTCTATAGTATAAGATGTACAGAGGGACGATGCAGAAATAAGACAACGACATATGTAGGCGAAACAGCAAGGAGTATAGGGGAGCGGGCAAACGAACATTGGAGGGAACTTAAGGAGGGGAAGAACTCATCAGTTCTGTACCAGCACGCTGAGCAAGAACATAGAGGCTCAATCAACAACATAGAAATTAAAATCTTATCTACACATAGCAGTGATGCAGCACTTAGACAAATTACTGAAGCTACACACATAATAGAAGGGAAACCTAGCCTGAATAGGAAACTAGAATGGAACACTAACATACGCCACTAACAAACCACAGCATGTGACAACATGTTACCCATAAACCAATAATAGGAACAAAGTATAATACATTACATAGATAAACAAATGGAATTAAATACTACATACGTTAACAAAATTTAATTAAACACATTAAAAAAAAAAAAAAAAAAAAAACACACACACACACACATGAACATATAAATAAATAAAAACTAATACAAATGAACACGTATTAACAGAGAATATAGGTGATACAGACACCCCCCATACACACATGCACTTACAAAAGACACAGACACATTGAAGGACACGCATGCGTAGACACATACAATAGGAATACAAAATACAAAATGGCTGATAGTTAGCAAGGTGAGATACACATAAGAAAGAAGGAAACAAAGGACCACTGATGAGGTCACAGAAGTGTGACGAAAGAACTCTGGCCGAAATAAGATTAAGATTAAGATTAATGTAATATAAAGCTGAAAAAAAAAAAAAAAAAAAATTAACACCAAATATACAGTGCGTGTGTTTTTATTGGCTAAACTGGCAATATGACCATCCCCAAGTACAACAACATCTGTTTCAACACACGATTTCACATAAAAAATCTTGCAAAACAAATATACATATATATATATATACAATAATAATTTACAGAAATTTACACAAGGCGAAGATAGGTGAATAAACAACAAACAAGTGTATTAGTTTAACACTCAGGAAGGAGAGAAAGTCTTTCACGTTTCGAGCCTACGCTCTTCAATAGAAATGTACACGGCTAGCGTTTAATCGTAGCGGCTGGCTCGACGGAGGTGGTTCGACAGGAGAGCTAGGAAGAAGGGGAGACAATAAAGTATTGGCGGTCCCAAAACGAAGGTGCGCGTGCGTGTTTCTGTGAGAGTGTGTGTGTGTGTGTGCGTCTGTAATGTGTGGGTGTGTGGATGCCGGGTAGTGGTCAGTGCTAGTGTGTGCGGGGTGGTGTGATGTGGTGTGATGTGGCGCGGTTTGGTGTGCTGTGGTATGATGTGGTGTGGTGGCGTGTGGTGTTGTGTGTGTGCTGGGAAGTGGTCAGTGGTAGTGTGGGCGACACACACACACACTCACTCACACGCACACACACATATATATATACATACCTTAATATACTGAGTGCGATGAATAAATTGGTAGTAGCAATCGCATCTCATTTTAGCAGATATGTTTACCAAAATTACACAAGAGATCCTTGTATTCTTGAAATATTAAAGAGTAATTGTATTCAATAAAATCGCCAATTGTTTCAGCCACAACCTTCAGACGACGTCTGAATCTCATGTGCCACTCTTCTGAACGGTCTCCCATTTTAAGTTGGTGAATTTTACCACAATCCTTTATTTCACTTCAAACAAGATGAGGACAAATATCCGTCGAATGTAAATAACATACATATGCTACGGTGCTAATTTGATTATCATGTGATAACTTTGGGCGATATCAATAAAAGGCAACCGATTCTCCTGTAATTGGTGTTGAGATATGTATGCCTCTGTTTAGCTAATTTACATGTTCCCTCTTTTCTAATTAAATCCCTTATTCTTCAGGGACCACCAAAGTTCAGAACATGCAATTACGGTATTTCTTTAAAGCAGCTAACGCCCTCTGGTGTTTCGAGTACAAAAGTCCCCAGTTTGATATCATGACAGTGGTGGTATGAAATTAATGGTAAATCCAGTAAACCAAATTCTGTAGAGAAACACACAAGACATGTACAGTCGTCGAGCACGATATATAAAGGGTGTCCACAAAGTCTGGGTACATGGGGATTAACACATAGTTTAAGAAATAATTATTTCTTATATTTAATTGTTTATGTTATGATTTTATTTACTCCATGTACCAAGACTTTGTGGACACCATGTAGATATTTAGAATGCACTTTCGTTAATAGAAGTATCATTTATCTTAAATAATTGCGGATGACATGGAAGAATATTGTTTAGATTTATAATCATTATATTATACTGATTCAAACTGACCTTTTGCAAGTCAGGATGAGCATATTTGAACACGTAATTCATTTCATCTCCACAATATTTATATTACTAAGGCGGTGAGCTGGCAGAATCGTTAACACACCGGCTGAAATGCTTAGTGTTCTGTCAGCCCTCACGTTCTGAGTTCAAATTTCGCCCAGGTCGACTTTACATTTCATCCTGGACACAGATTTAGAGGCGATGGCCTATTGGAGCTATTCAACGGCAGCATTAGTCCTATTTATCTGGACTGCCATGTTAGACTGACGATGACTATATATATATATATGTGTGTGTGTGTGTGTGTGTGCGTTCGTGTGTGTGTATGTATGTGTGTGTGTATACATATCTATCTATATCGAAGCAAGCATATTTATTTATTTATTTATTTATGGGTTTCAGCCAAGTGGCTGTGGTCATGCTGGAGCACCACCGTGATTTTCTGTCTTTATGCATTGCTCTCTTGACGTTCCTTGCATGGCTCTTCTCCTGCACCTGATATAGTCCAATCAAGAGTTTTGATGGCACATCTGGTGTATAAGAGAATTTGACATCGCTGCCCTAAACTGTCGGGTATCGTGGAGAGGAAAGCGTCGAGTTTTGTCTTGAAGACCTCCACATCCGTGTCTTGCAGGTCTCTCAAATGTTTTGGCAGGGCATTGAAGAGCTGAGGTCCTCAGCACTATCTTGTTCATATGTGAGATGCAGTGGACGGCACCATTGGCACCATGCACTGGCGACCCGTGCGTGCATTCCTGTAGTACTTGATGCCAAAGTTCGGCACCAGTCCTTCCGGTATTTTCCATATGTATATTATTACATATCTCTCCCGCCTGCGTTCCAGGGAGTAGAGACCTAGTGCCTGCAGTCGCTCCCTGTATTTCATCTGCTGGACTGTGACGATCTTTTTTGTATAGTGCCGCTGAATTGCCTCGAGTTC